>NW_027440017.1:0-31468 GCF_031893055.1 Leptodactylus fuscus
TAATCAAGACTGATACCTATCATAGATCACAGCACCCCATAGATCACAGCATATCATATCCTAATCTTAGATCACTCCACCCCATAGATCACAGCATATCATATCCCTAATCTAGATCACTTCACCCCATAGATCACTGCACCCCATAGATCAAGCATATCATATCCCTAATCATAGATCACTGCACCCCATAGATCACAGCATATCAATCCCTAATCTAGATCACTCACCCCATAGATCACAGCATATCATATCCCTAATCATAGATCACTGCACCCCCATAGATCACAGCATATCAGATCACTAATCAAGATCACTGCACCCCATAGATCACAGCATATCATACCCTAATCATAGATCACTGCACCCATAGATCACAGCATATCATACCCTAATCATAGATCACTGCACCCCATATGATCACAGCATATCATATCCCTAATCATAAGATCACTGCACCCCATAGATCACAGCATATCATATCCCTAATCATAGATCACTGCACCCCATAGATCACAGCATATCATACCCTAATCATAGATCACTGCACCCCATAGATCACAGCATATCATATCCCTAATCATAGATCACTGCACCCCATAGATCACAGCATATCATACCCCTAATCATAGATCACTGCACCCCATAGATCACAGCATATCATACCCTAATCATAGATCACTGCACCCCATAGATCACAGCATATCATATCCTAATCATAGATCACTGCCACCCCATAGATCACAGCATATCATACCCCTAATCATAGATCACTGCACCCCATAGATCACAGCATATCATATCCCTAATCACAGATCACTGCACCCCATAGATCACAGCATATCATATCCCTAATCACAGATCACTGCACCCCATAGATCACAGCATATCATATCCCTAATCACAGATCACTGCACCCCATAGATCACAGCATATCATATCCCTAATCATAGATCACTGCACCCCATAGATCACAGCATATCATATCCCTAATCACAGATCACTGCACCCCATAGATCACAGCATATCATATCCCTAATCATAGATCACTGCACCCCATAGATCACAGCATATCATACCCCTAATCATAGATCACTGCACCCCATAGATCACAGCATATCATATCCCTAATCACAGATCACTGCACCCCATAGATCACAGCATATCATATCCCTAATCATAGATCACTGCACCCCATAGATCACAGCATATCATACCCCTAATCACAGATCACTGCACCCCATAGATCACAGCATATCATATCCCTAATCATAGATCACTGCACCCCATAGATCACAGCATATCATATCCCTAATCACAGATCACTGCACCCCATAGATCACAGCATATCATATCCCCTAATCACAGATCACTGCACCCCATAGATCACAGCATATCATATCCCTAATCATAGATCACTGCACCCCATAGATCACAGCATATCATATCCCTAATCACAGATCACTGCACCCCATAGATCACTGCACCCCATAGATCACAGCATATCATATCCCTAATCACAGATCACTGCACCCCATAGATCACAGCATATCATATCCCTAATCATAGATCACTGCACCCCATAGATCACAGCATATCATATCCCTAATCATAGATCACTGCACCCCATAGATCACAGCATATCATATCCCTAATCATAGATCACTGCACCCCATAGATCACAGCATATCATATCCCTAATCATAGATCACTGCACCCCATAGATCACAGCATATCATACCCCTAATCACAGATCACTGCACCCCATAGATCACAGCATATCATATCCCTAATCATAGATCACTGCACCCCATAGATCACAGCATATCATATCCCTAATCACAGATCACTGCACCCCATAGATCACTGCACCCCATAGATCACAGCATATCATATCCCTAATCACAGATCACTGCACCCCATAGATCACAGCATATCATATCCCTAATCACAGATCACTGCACCCCATAGATCACTGCATATCATATCCCTAATCATAGATCACTGCACCCCATAGATCACAGCATATATCCCTAATCATAGATCACTGCACCCCATAGATCACAGCATATCATATCCCTAATCACAGATCACTGCACCCCATAGATCACTGCATATCATATCCCTAATCATAGATCACTGCACCCCATAGATCACAGCATATATCCCTAATCATAGATCACTGCACCCCATAGATCACAGCATATCATATCCCTAATCACAGATCACTGAACCCCATAGATCACAGCATATCATATCCCTAATCATAGATCACTGAACCCCATAGATCACAGCATATCATATCCCTAATCATAGATCACTGCACCCCATAGATCACAGCCTCTAATTATATATCACAGCACCCCAATAGATCATAGTCCCTCGATCACAGCCTTCCTCCATCATAGATCACAGTCCTCCTCCATCATAGATCACAGTCCTCTTCTTCCTCCATCATAGATCACAGTCCTCCTCCATCATAGATCACAGTCCTCCTCCATCATAGATCACAGTCCTCCTCCATCATAGATCACAGTCCTCCTCCATCATAGATCACAGTCCTCCTCCATCATATATCACAGTCCTCCTCCATCATAGATCACAGTCCTCCTCCATCATAGATCACAGTCCTCCTCCATCATAGATCACAGTCCTCCTCCATCATAGATCACAGTCCTCCTCCATCATAGATCACAGTCCTCCTCCATCATAGATCACAGTCCTCCTCATCACAGATCACAGTCCTCCTCCATCATATATCACAGTCCTCCTCCATCATAGATCACAGTCCTCTTCTTCCTCCATCACAGATCACAGTCCTCCTCCATCATAGATCACAGTCCTCCTCATCACAGATCACAGTCCTCCTCCGTCATATATCACAGTCCTCCTCCGTCATATATCACAGTCCTCCTCCGTCATATATCACAGTCCTCCTCCATCATAGATCACAGTCCTCTTCTTCCTCCATCATAGATCACAGTCCTCCTCCATCATAGATCACAGTCCTCCTCCATCATAGATCACAGTCCTCCTCCACCATAGATCACAGTCCTCTTCCTCCTCCATCATAGATCACAGTCCTCCTCCATCATAGATCACAGTCTTCCTCCATCATAGATCACAGTCCTCCTCATTATAGATCACAGTCCTCCTCCATCATAGATCACAGTCCTCTTCTTCCTCCATCATAGATCACAGTCCTCTTCTTCCTCCATCATAGATCACAGTCCTCCTCCATCATAGATCACAGTCCTCCTCCATCACAGATCACAGTCCTCCTCCATCATAGATCACAGTCCTCCTCCATCATAGATCACAGTCCTCCTCCATCATAGATCACAGTCCTCCTCCATCATAGATCACAGTCCTCCTCCATCATAGATCACAGTCCTCCTCATCATAGATCACAGTCCTCCATCATCGATCACCGCCCTCCTCATTATAGATAATATTCCTCCTCCATCATAGATCACAGTCCTCCTCATTATAGATCACAGTCCTCCTCCATTATATATCACAGTCCTCTTCCTCCTCCATCATAGATCACAGTCTTCCTCCATCATAGATCACAGTCCTCCTCATTATAGATCACAGTCCTCCTCCATCATAGATCACAGTCCTCTTCCTCCTCCATCATAGATCACAGTCCTCCTCCATCATAGATCACAGTCCTCCTCCATCATAGATCACAGTCCTCCTCCATCATAGATCACAGTCCTCCTCCATCATAGATCACAGTCCTCCTCCATCATAGATCACAGTCCTCCTCCATCATAGATCACAGTCCTCCTCCATCATAGATCACAGTCCTCCTCTATCATAGATCACAGTCCTCCTCCATCATAGATCACAGTCCTCCTCCATCATAGATCACAGTCCTCCTCCATCATAGATCACAGTCCTCCTCCATCATAGATCACAGTCCTCCTCCATCATAGATCACAGTCCTCCTCCATCATAGATCACAGTCCTCCTCCATCATAGATCACAGTCCTCCTCCATCATAGATCACAGTACTCCTCCATCATATATCACAGTCCTCCTCCATCATAGATCACAGTCCTCTTCTTCCTCCATCATAGATCACAGTCCGCCTCCATCATAGATCACAGTCCTCCTCCATCATAGATCACAGTCCTCCTCCATCATAGATCACAGTCCTCCTCCACCATAGATCACAGTCCTCCTCCATCATCGATCACAGTCCTCCTCATTATAGATCATATTCCTCCTCCATCATAGATCACAGTCCTCCTCATTATAGATCACAGTCCTCCTCATTATAGATCACAGTCCTCCTCCATCATAGATCACAGTCCTGTTCCTCCTCCATCATAGATCACAGTCCTCCTCCATCATAGATCACAGTCCTCCTCCATCATATATCACAGTCCTCCTCCATCATAGATTACAGTCCTCCTCCATCATAGATCACAGTCCTCCTCCATCATAGATCACAGTCCTCCTCTATCATAGATCACAGTCCTCCTCTATCATAGATCACAGTCCTCCTCCATCATAGATCACAGTCCTCCTCCATCATAGATCACAGTCCTCCTCATCATAGATCACAGTCCTCCTCATCATAGATCACAGTCCTCCTCCATCATAGATCACAGTCCTCCTCCATCATAGATCACAGTCCTCCTCATCATAGATCACAGTCCTCCTCCATCATAGATCACAGTCCTCCTCCATCATAGATCACAGTCCTCCTCCATCATAGATCACAGTCCTCCTCCATCATAGATCACAGTCCTCCTCCATCATAGATCACAGTCCTCCTCCATCATAGATCACAGTCCTCCTCCATCATAGATCACAGTCCTCCTCCATCATAGATCACAGTCCTGTTCCTCCTCCATCATAGATCACAGTCCTCCTCCATCATAGATCACAGTCCTCCTCCATCATATATCACAGTCCTCCTCCATCATAGATCACAGTCCTCCTCCATCATAGATCACAGTCCTTCTCTATCATAGATCACAGTCCTCCTCTATCATAGATCACAGTCCTCCTCCATCATAGATCACAGTCCTCCTCCATCATAGATCACAGTCCTCTTCTTCCTCCATCATAGATCACAGTCCGCCTCCATCATAGATCACAGTCCTCCTCCATCATAGATCACAGTCCTCCTCCATCATAGATCACAGTCCTCCTCCACCATAGATCACAGTCCTCCTCCATCATTGATCACAGTCCTCCTCATTATAGATCATATTCCTCCTCCATCATAGATCACAGTCCTCCTCATTATAGATCACAGTCCTCCTCATTATAGATCACAGTCCTCCTCCATCATAGATCACAGTCCTGTTCCTCCTCCATCATAGATCACAGTCCTCCTCCATCATAGATCACAGTCCTCCTCCATCATATATCACAGTCCTCCTCCATCATAGATTACAGTCCTCCTCCATCATAGATCACAGTCCTCCTCCATCATAGATCACAGTCCTCCTCTATCATAGATCACAGTCCTCCTCTATCATAGATCACAGTCCTCCTCCATCATAGATCACAGTCCTCCTCCATCATAGATCACAGTCCTCCTCCATCATAGATCACAGTCCTCCTCCATCATAGATTACAGTCCTCCTCCATCATAGATCACAGTCCTCCTCCATCATAGATCACAGTCCTCCTCCATCATAGATCACAGTCCTCCTCCATCATAGATCACAGTCCTCCTCCATCATAGATCACAGTCCTCCTCATCATAGATCACAGTCCTCCTCCATCATAGATCACAGTCCTCCTCCATCATAGATCACAGTCCTCCTCATCATAGATCACAGTCCTCCTCCATCATATATCACAGTCCTCCTCCATCATAGATCACAGTCCTCCTCCATCATAGATCACAGTCCTCCTCATCATAGATCACAGTCCTCCTCATCATAGATCACAGTCCTCCTCATCATAGATCACAGTCCTCCATCATCGATCACCGCCCTCCTCATTATAGATCATATTCCTCCTCCATCATAGATCACAGTCCTCCTCATTATAGATCACAGTCCTCCTCATTATAGATCACAGTCCTCCTCCATTATATATCACAGTCCTCTTCCTCCTCCATCATAGATCACAGTCCTCCTAGATCACAGTCCTCTTCTTCCTCCATCATAGATCACAGTCCGCCTCCATCATAGATCACAGTCCTCCTCCACCATAGATCACAGTCCTCCTCCATCATCGATCACAGTCCTCCTCATTATAGATCATATTCCTCCTCCATCATAGATCACAGTCCTCCTCATTATAGATCACAGTCCTCCTCATTATAGATCACAGTCCTCCTCCATCATAGATCACAGTCCTGTTCCTCCTCCATCATAGATCACAGTCCTCCTCCATCATAGATCACAGTCCTCCTCCATCATATATCACAGTCCTCCTCCATCATAGATCACAGTCCTCCTCCATCATAGATCACAGTCCTCCTCTATCATAGATCACAGTCCTCCTCTATCATAGATCACAGTCCTCCTCCATCATAGATCACAGTCCTCCTCCATCATAGATCACAGTCCTCCTCCATCATAGATCACAGTCCTCCTCCATCATAGATCAGTCCTCCTCCATCATCGATCACCGCCCTCCTCATTATAGATCATATTCCTCCTCCATCATAGATCACAGTCCTCCTCATTATAGATCACAGTCCTCCTCATTATAGATCACAGTCCTCCTCATTATAGATCACAGTCCTCCTCATTATAGATCACAGTCCTCCTCCATTATATATCACAGTCCTCTTCCTCCTCCATCATAGATCACAGTCCTCCTAGATCACAGTCCTCTTCTTCCTCCATCATAGATCACAGTCCGCCTCCATCATAGATCACAGTCCTCCTCCACCATAGATCACAGTCCTCCTCCATCATCGATCACAGTCCTCCTCATTATAGATCATATTCCTCCTCCATCATAGATCACAGTCCTCCTCATTAT
The DNA here is from genome assembly GCF_031893055.1 of Leptodactylus fuscus. Lineage (NCBI taxonomy): Eukaryota > Metazoa > Chordata > Amphibia > Anura > Leptodactylidae > Leptodactylus > Leptodactylus fuscus. The sequence goes on from NW_027440017.1 coordinate 6,967, forward strand.
AGATCACAGTCCTCCTCATTATAGATCACAGTCCTCCTCCATCATAGATCACAGTCCTGTTCCTCCTCCATCATAGATCACAGTCCTCCTCCATCATAGATCACAGTCCTCCTCCATCATATATCACAGTCCTCCTCCATCATAGATTACAGTCCTCCTCCATCATAGATCACAGTCCTCCTCCATCATAGATCACAGTCCTCCTCTATCATAGATCACAGTCCTCCTCTATCATAGATCACAGTCCTCCTCCATCATAGATCACAGTCCTCCTCCATCATAGATCACAGTCCTCCTCCATCATAGATCACAGTCCTCCTCCATCATAGATTACAGTCCTCCTCCATCATAGATCACAGTCCTCCTCCATCATAGATCACAGTCCTCCTCCATCATAGATCACAGTCCTCCTCATCATAGATCACAGTCCTCCTCCATCATAGATCACAGTCCTCCTCCATCATAGATCACAGTCCTCCTCATCATAGATCACAGTCCTCCTCCATCATATATCACAGTCCTCCTCCATCATAGATCACAGTCCTCCTCCATCATAGATCACAGTCCTCCTCATCATAGATCACAGTCCTCCTCATCATAGATCACAGTCCTCCTCATCATAGATCACAGTCCTCCATCATCGATCACCGCCCTCCTCATTATAGATCATATTCCTCCTCCATCATAGATCACAGTCCTCCTCATTATAGATCACAGTCCTCCTCATTATAGATCACAGTCCTCCTCCATTATATATCACAGTCCTCTTCCTCCTCCATCATAGATCACAGTCCTCCTAGATCACAGTCCTCTTCTTCCTCCATCATAGATCACAGTCCGCCTCCATCATAGATCACAGTCCTCCTCCACCATAGATCACAGTCCTCCTCCATCATCGATCACAGTCCTCCTCATTATAGATCATATTCCTCCTCCATCATAGATCACAGTCCTCCTCATTATAGATCACAGTCCTCCTCATTATAGATCACAGTCCTCCTCCATCATAGATCACAGTCCTGTTCCTCCTCCATCATAGATCACAGTCCTCCTCCATCATAGATCACAGTCCTCCTCCATCATATATCACAGTCCTCCTCCATCATAGATCACAGTCCTCCTCCATCATAGATCACAGTCCTCCTCTATCATAGATCACAGTCCTCCTCTATCATAGATCACAGTCCTCCTCCATCATAGATCACAGTCCTCCTCCATCATAGATCACAGTCCTCCTCCATCATAGATCACAGTCCTCCTCCATCATAGATCAGTCCTCCTCCATCATCGATCACCGCCCTCCTCATTATAGATCATATTCCTCCTCCATCATAGATCACAGTCCTCCTCATTATAGATCACAGTCCTCCTCATTATAGATCACAGTCCTCCTCATTATAGATCACAGTCCTCCTCATTATAGATCACAGTCCTCCTCCATTATATATCACAGTCCTCTTCCTCCTCCATCATAGATCACAGTCCTCCTAGATCACAGTCCTCTTCTTCCTCCATCATAGATCACAGTCCGCCTCCATCATAGATCACAGTCCTCCTCCACCATAGATCACAGTCCTCCTCCATCATCGATCACAGTCCTCCTCATTATAGATCATATTCCTCCTCCATCATAGATCACAGTCCTCCTCATTATAGATCACAGTCCTCCTCATTATAGATCACAGTCCTCCTCCATCATAGATCACAGTCCTGTTCCTCCTCCATCATAGATCACAGTCCTCCTCCATCATAGATCACAGTCCTCCTCCATCATATATCACAGTCCTCCTCCATCATAGATTACAGTCCTCCTCCATCATAGATCACAGTCCTCCTCCATCATAGATCACAGTCCTCCTCTATCATAGATCACAGTCCTCCTCCATCATAGATCACAGTCCTCCTCCATCATAGATCACAGTCCTCCTCCATCATAGATCACAGTCCTCCTCCATCATAGATCACAGTCCTCCTCCATCATAGATCAGTCCTCCTCCATCATAGATCACAGTCCTCCTCATCATAGATCACAGTCCTCCTCCATCATAGATCACAGTCCTCCTCCATCATAGATCACAGTCCTCCTCCATCATAGATCACAGTCCTCCTCCATCATAGATCACAGTCCTCCTCCATCATAGATCACAGTCCTCCTCCATCATAGATCACAGTCCTCCTCCATCATAGATCACAGTCCTCCTCCATCATAGATCACAGTCCTCCTCCATCATAGATCACAGTCCTCCTCCATCATAGATCACAGTCCTCCTCCATCATAGATCACAGTCCTCCTCATCATAGATCACAGTCCTCCTCATCATAGATCACAGTCCTCCTCATCATAGATCACAGTCCTCCTCATCATAGATCACAGTCCTCCATCATCGATCACCGCCCTCCTCATTATAGATCATATTCCTCCTCCATCATAGATCACAGTCCTCCTCATTATAGATCACAGTCCTCCTCATTATAGATCACAGTCCTCCTCCATCATAGATCACAGTCCTCCTCCATTATATATCACAGTCCTCTTCCTCCTCCATCATGGATCACAGTCCTCCTCCATCATAGATCACAGTCCTCCTCCATCATAGATCACAGTCCTCCTCCATCATAGATCACAGTCCTCCTCCATCATAGATCACAGTCCTCCTCCATCATAGATCACAGTCCTCCTACATCATAGATCACAGTCCTCCTCCATCATAGATCACAGTCCTCTTCTTCCTCCATCATAGATCACAGTGCTCCTCCATCATATATCACAGTCCTCCTCCATCATAGATCACAGTCCTCTTCTTCCTTCATCATAGATCACAGTCCTCCTCCATCATAGATCACAGTCCTCCTCCATCATAGATCACAGTCTTCCTCCATCATAGATCACAGTCCTCCTCCATCATAGATCACAGTCCTCCTCCATCATAGATCACAGTCCTCCTCCACCATAGATCACAGTCCTCTTCCTCCTCCATCATAGATCACAGTCCTCCTCCACCATAGATCACAGTCTTCCTCCATCATAGATCACAGTCCTCCTCATTATAGATCACAGTCCTCTTCTTCCTCCATCATAGATCACAGTCCTCCTCCATCATAGATCACAGTCCTCCTCCACCATAGATCACAGTCCTCTTCCTCCTCTATAGATCACAGTCCTCCTCCATCATAGATCACAGTCCTCCTCCATCATAGATCACAGTCCTCCTCCATCATAGATCACAGTCCTCCTCCATCATAGATCACAGTCCTCCTCCATCATAGATCACAGTCCTCCTCCATCATAGATCACAGTCCTCCATCATCGATCACCGCCCTCCTCATTATAGATCATATTCCTCCTCCATCATAGATCACAGTCCTCCTCATTATAGATCACAGTCCTCCTCATTATAGATCACAGTCCTCCTCCATCATAGATCACAGTCCTCCTCCATCATAGATCACAGTCCTCCTCCATCATAGATCACAGTCCTCCTCCATCATAGATCACAGTCCTCCTCCATCATAGATCACAGTCCTCCTCCATCATAGATCACAGTCCTCCTCCATCATAGATCACAGTCCTCCTCCATCATAGATCACAGTCCTGTTCCTCCTCCATCATAGATCACAGTCCTCCTCCATCATAGATCACAGTCCTCCTCCATCATATATCACAGTCCTCCTCCATCATAGATCACAGTCCTTCTCCATCATAGATCACAGTCCTTCTCTATCATAGATCACAGTCCTCCTCTATCATAGATCACAGTCCTCCTCCATCATAGATCACAGTCCTCCTCCATCATAGATCACAGTCCTCTTCTTCCTCCATCATAGATCACAGTCCGCCTCCATCATAGATCACAGTCCTCCTCCATCATAGATCACAGTCCTCCTCCATCATAGATCACAGTCCTCCTCCACCATAGATCACAGTCCTCCTCCATCATTGATCACAGTCCTCCTCATTATAGATCATATTCCTCCTCCATCATAGATCACAGTCCTCCTCATTATAGATCACAGTCCTCCTCATTATAGATCACAGTCCTCCTCCATCATAGATCACAGTCCTGTTCCTCCTCCATCATAGATCACAGTCCTCCTCCATCATAGATCACAGTCCTCCTCCATCATATATCACAGTCCTCCTCCATCATAGATTACAGTCCTCCTCCATCATAGATCACAGTCCTCCTCCATCATAGATCACAGTCCTCCTCTATCATAGATCACAGTCCTCCTCTATCATAGATCACAGTCCTCCTCATCATAGATCACAGTCCTCCTCCATCATAGATCACAGTCCTCCTCCATCATAGATCACAGTCCTCCTCCATCATAGATCACAGTCCTCCTCCATCATAGATTACAGTCCTCCTCCATCATAGATCACAGTCCTCCTCCATCATAGATCACAGTCCTCCTCCATCATAGATCACAGTCCTCCTCCATCATAGATCACAGTCCTCCTCCATCATAGATCACAGTCCTCCTCATCATAGATCACAGTCCTCCTCCATCATAGATCACAGTCCTCCTCCATCATAGATCACAGTCCTCCTCCATCATATATCACAGTCCTCCTCCATCATAGATCACAGTCCTCCTCCATCATAGATCACAGTCCTCCTCATCATAGATCACAGTCCTCCTCATCATAGATCACAGTCCTCCTCATCATAGATCACAGTCCTCCATCATCGATCACCGCCCTCCTCATTATAGATCATATTCCTCCTCCATCATAGATCACAGTCCTCCTCATTATAGATCACAGTCCTCCTCATTATAGATCACAGTCCTCCTCCATTATATATCACAGTCCTCTTCCTCCTCCATCATAGATCACAGTCCTCCTAGATCACAGTCCTCTTCTTCCTCCATCATAGATCACAGTCCGCCTCCATCATAGATCACAGTCCTCCTCCACCATAGATCACAGTCCTCCTCCATCATCGATCACAGTCCTCCTCATTATAGATCATATTCCTCCTCCATCATAGATCACAGTCCTCCTCATTATAGATCACAGTCCTCCTCATTATAGATCACAGTCCTCCTCCATCATAGATCACAGTCCTGTTCCTCCTCCATCATAGATCACAGTCCTCCTCCATCATAGATCACAGTCCTCCTCCATCATATATCACAGTCCTCCTCCATCATAGATTACAGTCCTCCTCCATCATAGATCACAGTCCTCCTCCATCATAGATCACAGTCCTCCTCTATCATAGATCACAGTCCTCCTCTATCATAGATCACAGTCCTCCTCCATCATAGATCACAGTCCTCCTCCATCATAGATCACAGTCCTCCTCCATCATAGATCACAGTCCTCCTCCATCATAGATCAGTCCTTCTCCATCATCGATCACCGCCCTCCTCATTATAGATCATATTCCTCCTCCATCATAGATCACAGTCCTCCTCATTATAGATCACAGTCCTCCTCATTATAGATCACAGTCCTCCTCATTATAGATCACAGTCCTCCTCCATTATATATCACAGTCCTCTTCCTCCTCCATCATAGATCACAGTCCTCCTAGATCACAGTCCTCTTCTTCCTCCATCATAGATCACAGTCCGCCTCCATCATAGATCACAGTCCTCCTCCACCATAGATCACAGTCCTCCTCCATCATCGATCACAGTCCTCCTCATTATAGATCACAGTCCTCCTCCATCATAGATCACAGTCCTCCTCCATCATAGATCACAGTCCTCCTCCATCATAGATCACAGTCCTCCTCCATCATAGATCAGTCCTCCTCCATCATAGATCACAGTCCTCCTCATCATAGATCACAGTCCTCCTCCATCATAGATCACAGTCCTCCTCCATCATAGATCACAGTCCTCCTCCATCATAGATCACAGTCCTCCTCCATCATAGATCACAGTCCTCCTCCATCATAGATCACAGTCCTCCTCCATCATAGATCACAGTCCTCCTCCATCATAGATCACAGTCCTCCTCCATCATAGATCACAGTCCTCCTCCATCATAGATCACAGTCCTCCTCCATCATAGATCACAGTCCTCCTCCATCATAGATCACAGTCCTCCTCATCATAGATCACAGTCCTCCTCATCATAGATCACAGTCCTCCTCATCATAGATCACAGTCCTCCATCATCGATCACCGCCCTCCTCATTATAGATCATATTCCTCCTCCATCATAGATCACAGTCCTCCTCATTATAGATCACAGTCCTCCTCATTATAGATCACAGTCCTCCTCCATCATAGATCACAGTCCTCCTCCATTATATATCACAGTCCTCTTCCTCCTCCATCATAGATCACAGTCCTCCTCCATCATAGATCACAGTCCTCCTCCATCATAGATCACAGTCCTCCTCCATCATAGATCACAGTCCTCCTCCATCATAGATCACAGTCCTCCTCCATCATAGATCACAGTCCTCCTCCATCATAGATCACAGTCCTCCTCCATCATAGATCACAGTCCTCTTCTTCCTCCATCATAGATCACAGTGCTCCTCCATCATATATCACAGTCCTCCTCCATCATAGATCACAGTCCTCTTCTTCCTTCATCATAGATCACAGTCCTCCTCCATCATAGATCACAGTCCTCCTCCATCATAGATCACAGTCTTCCTCCATCATAGATCACAGTCCTCCTCCATCATAGATCACAGTCCTCCTCCACCATAGATCACAGTCCTCCTCCACCATAGATCACAGTCCTCTTCCTCCTCCATCATAGATCACAGTCCTCCTCCACCATAGATCACAGTCTTCCTCCATCATAGATCACAGTCCTCCTCATTATAGATCACAGTCCTCCTCCATCATAGATCACAGTCCTCTTCTTCCTCCATCATAGATCACAGTCCTCTTCTTCCTCCATCATAGATCACAGTCCTCCTCCATCATAGATCACAGTCCTCCTCCACCATAGATCACAGTCCTCTTCCTCCTCTATAGATCACAGTCCTCCTCCATCATAGATCACAGTCCTCCTCCATCATAGATCACAGTCCTCCTCCATCATAGATCACAGTCCTCCTCCATCATAGATCACAGTCCTCCTCCATCATAGATCACAGTCCTCCATCATCGATCACCGCCCTCCTCATTATAGATCATATTCCTCCTCCATCATAGATCACAGTCCTCCTCATTATAGATCACAGTCCTCCTCATTATAGATCACAGTCCTCCTCCATCATAGATCACAGTCCTCCTCCATCATAGATCACAGTCCTCCTCCATCATAGATCACAGTCCTCCTCCATCATAGATCACAGTCCTCCTCCATCATAGATCACAGTCCTCCTCATCATAGATCACAGTCCTCCTCCATCATAGATCACAGTCCTCCTCCATCATAGATCACAGTCCTCCTCCATCATATATCACAGTCCTACTCCATCATAGATCACAGTCCTCCTCCATCATAGATCACAGTCCTCCTCCATCATAGATCACAGTCCTCCTCTATCATAGATCACAGTCCTCCTCTATCATAGATCACAGTCCTCCTCCATCATAGATCACAGTCCTCCTCATCATAGATCACAGTCCTCCTCCATCATAGATCACAGTCCTCCTCCATCATAGATCACAGTCCTCCTCATCATAGATCACAGTCCTCCTCCATCATAGATCACAGTCCTCCTCCTCCCCTTCTACACCTGACATATGAGAGATCGCCCCCCAGGAGAGTTCTGGTCAGTAAGCTTAGTTTATTTGACCTACAAGACATTAGATAAGTGGAACCGAAGATATGGGGCTGGATTGTGTGATGGGAGGAGCTGAGGGGGTTAAATCTGGCACTGTAGATTAGTAATGGCCTTGGCATATCTGGGTTGGGGGGGCACATACATCCTGGAGTGATAAGTTTCTTCACATGAACAATAAATGGTTCTAAATGGATGTAAAAGCTTTCATGTCCATTAATGGGGCGGGGGAGGGGAGGGGGCCGTTATAGCCCAGCATTGATCAGCTAACACATGAAAAGGCATTAATGATCAAAGCGGCAGATTAGCCGGCCGACTACTGGGGCCATTAGATACTGACACAGCGGAGGAGGCCAAAACCTGACAACACCCGCCGGGGCAGCGGCAAGGAGGAGACCCCATGCATGACATGCCCCTATCCTAACTGCAGGGGGCACAAATGGCCTCTACCTTTCTTGAAGACCCCCTACCTAGACCAAGATGGGGCAAAAAGCTCAAAAAATGGATAGAAGAGACAATCCCATGACAACGGTGACAACCGCACACCCAAGAGAGCCAATGACAACTCAGACACTAAACACCGATAACAACCACTCCTCTATGAAGACTGTGACAACCCTAACCGCACACCCAAGAGAGCCACGACAACCATACACCCAAGAGAGCCTAGAAAGCTGACGCTCTCTACCTGCCGATGGGTCAGGATGTTACTGGGACTGTTGATCCAGATTTATTGTTGGTTTGGAGCTGACAGAATCTCATGCAGGGTCCGGCCGGGCTCCCCCCTATGGCAGGCGTCTAATGATGACCTCACACTCCCTCTATAAGGCTGCAGTAGCTGATGTCCCTGTAATCCATAGTGCAGCAGTGACTGGATCTCAGCAGAGAGCTCATGAGCGCCCCCTCATCTCTGTGCCTAGTATTGCTGCCCCTCTTCCTGGGCATGTCCTTGCAGTCCTGGCACCACCGTGTCCACAATCCACTTCTGATTACGCCTCCGCCATCTGCTGGGAAGGAGACTTCATTGGGTTTTGTCAGGGTGCCACCGGCTCAGGCGGAGGATGATGAGAATTTCCTCCTCGCTGGAGTTGGCCCCGAGTCAGTGAGTGAGGGTCACACAGAGAACAGATCAGGCTCCTGGATCTCAGCCATATGGCGGTATAGAACAGATACACGGCCAAATAGTGCCGCAGTGCGAGGAGCCCGGAGCCTGATCTACTGGATCTCTGACCAATGGGAGATTATAGACCGACATATAACGGACAGTAACTGAGAGCCATAGATAGATAGATAGATAGATAGATAGGAGATAGATAGATAGGAGATAGATAGATAGGAGATAGATAGATAGATAGATAGATAGATAGATAGGAGATAGATAGATAGATAGATAGATAGATAGATAGATAGATAGATAGATAGGAGATAGATAGATAGATAGATAGATAGATAGGAGATAGATAGATAGATAGATAGATAGATAGATAGATAGGAGATAGATAGATAGATAGATAGATAGATAGGAGATAGATAGATAGATAGGAGATAGATAGATAGATAGGAGATAGATAGATAGATAGATAGATAGATAGGAGATAGATAGATAGATAGATGATAGATAGATAGATAGATAGATAGATAGATAGATAGATAGATAATAGATAGATAGATAGGAGATAGATAGATAGATAGATAGATAGATAGATAGATAGATAGATAGGAGATAGATAGATAGATAGATAGATAGATAGATAGATAGGAGATAGATAGATAGATAGGAGATAGATAGATAGATAGATAGATAGATAGATAGATAGGAGATAGATAGATAGATAGATAGATAGATAGATAGATAGATAGATAGATAGGAGATAGATAGATAGGAGATAGATAGATAGGAGATAGATAGATAGGAGACAGATAGATAGATAGATAGATAGATAGATAGATAGATAGATAGATAGATAGATAGATAGATAGATAGGAGATAGATAGATAGATAGATAGGAGATAGATAGATAGATAGATAGATAGATAGATAGATAGATAGGAGATAGATAGATAGATAGATAGATAGATAGGAGATAGATAGATAGATAGGAGATAGATAGATAGATAGGAGATAGATAGATAGATAGATAGATAGATAGATAGATAGATAGATAGATAGATAGATAGATAGATGATAGATAGATAGATAGATAGATAGATAGATAGATAGATAATAGATAGATAGATAGGAGATAGATAGATAGATAGATAGATAGGAGATAGATAGATAGATAGATAGATAGATAGATAGATAGGAGATAGATAGATAGATAGATAGATAGATAGATAGATAGATAATAGATAGATAGATAGGAGATAGATAGATAGATAGATAGATAGATAGATAGATAGATAGATAGGAGATAGATAGATAGATAGATAGATAGATAGATAGGAGATAGATAGATAGATAGATAGATAGATAGATAGATAGGAGATAGATAGATAGATAGATAGATAGATAGATGATGTACAGATGAGGACATATATACTGTATATAGTGTGTGACATTCTGTAGGATTTTGGACAGTTTCCCGCTCCCTTCGCTCCCGCACTTTGTATATTCCTCTATAATTGGGTTTGGTGGTTTTATCAGAATTGTTTGGAGTTCTCGGCAATAGTTTGTCCTCTCTGAGATAAATCACTTTGTGACAATGTGTCAGGTCTCAGCAGAGATGGAGATGGCAGCGGAGATAATGATAATCCTGCAGGGAAGGAAGGTATGACTTGTCCATGTGACCCGCTGCTTGGGTACATAGCCTCCATTAACCCCTCCCCCACACCGTCCTTACATGGGGCTGCAGGTAAACATGGATGAGGCCTGACACGTCACCCTGCACGCTCATCCCCACCCCCTGTGATTTAAGGGGGCGCTCTGCCATATCAATTTGTAAGTCACTAGTCACAGTGATAGCAGATGAGACCAGTCCATCCAGTTACTGCCCCCTACTGGCCATCTATATTCCACAGTGATAATACCAGTGAGGCTAGCTTCATATCTATAGGACACTTTGATGCAGATTTTCCCAAACCCCTATTCAGATCTCTCCTCTGATTTCAGTATATAAATGGCGGAAACTCGACAGTCTTTAGCCTTTAGTCTATGGTGTGTGCCCCGGGTGGAGGTCTCAGCCCCGGGTGGAGGTCTCAGCCCCGGGTGGAGGTCTCAGCCCCGGGTGGAGGTCTCAGCCCCGGGTGGAGTTCTCAGCCCCGGGTGGAGGTCCCAGCCCCGGGTGGAGGTCCCAGCCCCGGGTGGAGTTCTCAGCCCCGGGTGGAGGTCCCAGCCCCGGGTGGAGGTCCCAGCCCCGGGTGGAGGTCCCAGCCCCGGGTGGAGTTCTCAGCCTCGGGTGGAGGTCCCAGCCCCGGGTGGAGGTTCCAGCAACAACTATCTTGTTTGGTTGACTTGTGTGGCTGGTGGTGAGTCCTATGTACAGTTAGTATTTTCTGTTTAGTTAGTGCTCAGACGAGCAGGATTTTGTTTGACGTTATTTTGCCTGAAGCTGAGGATGGATTTTCTTTTGCCTGACGTAAAGGTTTATTTATTTTGCAGTTTTTTTGTATTTTTTTTTTTTTACTTTGTTTAACGACTTTGCTGCAAGATTTGTGTCTCGGCCTCTGACTGTTTGTGTCTGCACCACTGCTACTACCAAACTACCTTCCCCCGCACATTGTACTGGAGGAAACAACCCATCAGCTGAGCAGACAGCACATGAGATATGGCGGAGATCTGTATCCTGAGCCCTGCAGTGGTGACTATTGTCATAAGCAGACACTGAACCAGTGCCTTGTAGAAAGAAGCAAACAAGTGAGCTCAGGGTCCAGGTATCTCAGCAGCTGTATCTCAGCGCTCAGTGTCCAGGTATCTCAGCAGCTGTATCTCAGCGCTCAGTGTCCAGGTATCTCAGCAGCTGTATCTCAGCGCTCAGTGTCCAGGTATCTCAGCAGCTGTATCTCAGCGCTCAGTGTGCAGGTATCTCAGCAGCTGTATCTCAGCGCTCAGTGTGCAGGTATCTCAGCAGGTGTATCTCAGTGCTCAGTGTCCAGGTATCTCAGCAGCTGTATCTCAGCGCTCAGTGTCCAGGTATCTCAGCAGCTGTATCTCAGCGCTCAGGGTGCAGGTATCTCAGCAGGTGTATCTCAGCGCTCAGTGTCCAGGTATCTCAGCAGCTGTATCTCAGCGCTCAGTGTGCAGGTATCTCAGCAGCTGTATCTCAGCGCTCAGTGTGCAGGTATCTCAGCAGGTGTATCTCAGCGCTCAGTGTGCAGGTATCTCAGCAAGTGTATCTCAGTGCTCAGTGTCCAGGTATCTCAGCAGCTGTATCTCAGCGCTCAGTGTGCAGGTATCTCAGCAGGTGTATCTCAGTGCTCAGTGTCCAGGTATCTCAGCAGCTGTATCTCAGCAGGTGCATCTCAGCGCTCAGTGTGCAGGTATCTCAGCAGGTGTATCTCAGTGCTCAGTGTCCAGGTATCTCAGCAGCTGTATCTCAGCGCTCAGTGTGCAGGTATCTCAGCAGGTGTATCTCAGCAGGTGTATCTCAGTGCTCAGTGTCCAGGTATCTCAGCAGCTGTATCTCAGCAGCTGTATCTCAGCGCTCAGTGTGCAGGTATCTCAGCAGCTGTATCTCAGCAGGTGCATCTCAGCGCTCAGTGTGCAGGTATCTCAGCAGGTGTATCTCAGCGCTCAGTGTGCAGGTATCTCAGCAGCTGTATCTCAGCGCTCAGTGTGCAGGTATCTCAGCAGCTGTATCTCAGCAGGTGTATCTCAGTGCTCAGTGTCCAGGTATCTCAGCAGCTGTATCTCAGCAGCTGTATCTCAGCGCTCAGTGTGCAGGTATCTCAGCAGGTGTATCTCAGCGCTCAGTGTGCAGGTATCTCAGCAGCTGTATCTCAGCAGGTGTATCTCAGCAGCCCCCACATAGTGACTGTGCTGTGACCTCTCCGCACCCCTCCCCCTTCCTCCCTGCAGGGGCCGCGGCCACTTAATGACTGAGGAGATAATGAGATTAATTGTTCTGCTGTTCCAGGATCTGGTTTTGATTGTAACTTTATTAGCTGATGACACAACACGCACTGTGACCCCCGGCCGCACTCACACTGTCCACAGAACGGGGTACACTCCCTCATACACGGGTCTATATATCGGGGTACACTCCCTCATACACGGGTCATTATAACGGGGTACACTCCCTCATACACGGGTCTATATATCGGGGTACACTCCCTCATACACGGGTCTATATATCGGGGTACACTCCCTCATACACGGGTCATTATAACGGGGTACACTCCCTCATACACGGGTCTTTATATCGGGGTACACTCCCTCATACACGGGTCTATATATCGGGGTACACTCCCTCATACACGGGTCTTATAACGGGGTACACTCCCTCATACACAGGTCTATATATCGGGGTACACTCCCTCATACACGGGTCTATATATCGGGGTACACTCCCTCATACACAGGTCATTATAACGGGGTACACTCCCTCATACACGGGTCTATATAACGGGGTACACTCCCTCATACACGGGTCTATATATCGGGGTACACTCCCTCATACACGGGTCATTATATCGGGGTACACTCCCTCATACACGGGTCTATATAACGGGGTACACTCCCTCATACACGGGTCATTATAACGGGGTACACTCCCTCATACACGGGTCTTTATATCAGGGTACACTCCCTCATACACGGGTCATTATAACGGGGTACACTCCCTCATACACGGGTCTTATAACGGGGTACACTCCCTCATACACGGGTCTTATAACGGGGTACACTCCCTCATACACAGGTCTTATAACGGGGTACACTCCCTCATACACGGGTCATTATAACGGGGTACACTCCCTCATATACGGATCATTATAACGGGGTACACTCCCTCATACACGGGTCTTTATATCAGGGTACACTCCCTCATACACAGGTCATTATAACGGGGTACACTCCCTCATATACGGATCATTATAACGGGGTACACTCCCTCATACACAGGTCTTTATAACGGGGTACACTCCCTCATACACAGGTCATTATAACGGGGTACACTCCCTCATACACAGGTCTTTATAACGGGGTACACTCCCTCATACACGGGTTATTATAACGGGGTACACTCCCTCATACACGGGTTATTATAACGGGGTACACTCCCTCATACACGGGTCTATATAACGGGGTACACTCCCTCATACACGGGTCTATATAACGGGGTACACTCCCTCATACACGGGTCATTATATCGGGGTACACTCCCTCATACACGGGTCTATATAACGGGGTACACTCCCTCATACACGGGTCATTATAACGGGGTACACTCCCTCATACACGGGTCTTTATATCAGGGTACACTCCCTCATACACGGGTCTTATAACGGGGTACACTCCCTCATACACGGGTCATTATAACGGGGTACACTCCCTCATACACGGGTCTTTATATCAGGGTACACTCCCTCATACACGGGTTATTATAACGGGGTACACTCCCTCATACACGGGTCATTATAACGGGGTACACTCCCTCATACACGGGTCATTATAACGGGGTACACTCCCTCATACACGGGTCATTATAACGGGGTACACTCCCTCATACACGGGTCTTTATATCGGGGTACACTCCCTCATACACGGGTCATTATAACGGGGTACACTCCCTCATACATGGGTCTATATAACGGGGTACACTCCCTCATACACGGGTCTTTATAACGGGGTACACTCCCTCATACACGGGTCTTTATATCGGGGTACACTCCCTCATACACGGGTTATTATAACGGGGTACACTCCCTCATACACGGGTTATTATAACGGGGTACACTCCCTCATACACGGGTCTTTATATCGGGGTACACTCCCTCATACACGGGTCATTATAACGGGGTACACTCCCTCATACACGGGTTATTATAACGGGGTACACTCCCTCATACCCGGGTCTTATAACGGGGTACACTCCCTCATACACGGGTCATTATAACGGGGTACACTCCCTCATACACGGGTCATTATAACGGGGTACACTCCCTCATACACGGGTCATTATAACGGGGTACACTCCCTCATACACGGGTCATTATAACGGGGTACACTCCCTCATACACGGGTCATTATAACGGGGTACACTCCCTCATACACGGGTCTTTATAACGGGGTACACTCCCTCATACACGGGTCTATATAACGGGGTACACTCCCTCATACACGGGTCATTATAACGGGGTACACTCCCTCATACACAGATCTTTATAACGGGGTACACTCCCTCATACACGGGTCTTTATAACGGGGTACACTCCCTCATACACGGGTCATTATATCGGGGTACACTCCCTCATACACGGGTCATTATAACGGGGTACACTCCCTCATACACGGGTCTATATAACGGGGTACACTCCCTCATACACGGGTCATTATAACGGGGTACACTCCCTCATACACGGGTCTTATATCGGGGTACACTCCCTCATACACGGGTCATTATATCGGGGTACACTCCCTCATACACGGGTCATTATAACGGGGTACACTCCCTCATACACGGGTTATTATAACGGGGTACACTCCCTCATACACGGGTCTTTATAACGGGGTACACTCCCTCATACACGGGTTATTATAACGGGGTACACTCCCTCATACCCGGGTCTTATAACGGGGTACACTCCCTCATACACGGGTCATTATAACGGGGTACACTCCCTCATACACGGGTCATTATAACGGGGTACACTCCCTCATACACGGGTCATTATAACGGGGTACACTCCCTCATACACGGGTCATTATATCAGGGTACACTCCCTCATACACGGGTCATTATAACGGGGTACACTCCCTCATACACGGGTCTTTATATCGGGGTACACTCCCTCATACACGGGTCATTATAACGGGGTACACTCCCTCATACATGGGTCTATATAACGGGGTACACTCCCTCATACACGGGTCTTTATAACGGGGTACACTCCCTCATACACGGGTCTTTATATCGGGGTACACTCCCTCATACACGGGTTATTTATAACGGGGTACACTCCCTCATACACGGGTTATTATAACGGGGTACACTCCCTCATACACGGGTCTTTAGTAACGGGGTACACTCCCTCATACACGGGTTATTATAACGGGGTACACTCCCTCATACCCGGGTCTTATAACGGGGTACACTCCCTCATACACGGGTCATTATAACGGGGTACACTCCCTCATACACGGGTCATTATAACGGGGTACACTCCCTCATACACGGGTCATTATAACGGGGTACACTCCCTCATACACAGGTCATTATAACGGGGTACACTCCCTCATACACGGGTCTTTATAACGGGGTACACTCCCTCATACACAGGTCTTTATAACGGGGTACACTCCCTCATACACGGGTCTATATAACGGGTACACTCCCTCATACACGGGTCATTATAACGGGGTACACTCCCTCATACACAGATCTTTATAACGGGGTAACACTCCCTCATACACGGGTCTTTATAACGGGGTACACTCCCTCATACACGGGTCATTATATCGGGGTACACTCCCTCATACACGGGTCATTATAACGGGGTACACTCCCTCATACACGGGGTCTATATAACGGGGTACACTCCCTCATACACGGGTCATTATAACGGGGTACACTCCCTCATACACGGGTCTTATATCGGGGTACACTCCCTCATACACGGGTCATTATATCGGGGTACACTCCCTCATACACGGGTCATTATAACGGGGTACACTCCCTCATACACGGGTTATTATAACGGGGTACACTCCCTCATACACGGGTCATTATAACGGGGTACACTCCCTCATACACGGGTCTTTATAACGGGGTACACTCCCTCATACACGGGTTATTATAACGGGGTACACTCCCTCATACCCGGTCTTATAACGGGGTACACTCCCTCATACACGGGTCATTATAACGGGGTTACACTCCCTCATACACGGGTCATTATAACGGGTACACTCCCTCATACACGGGTCATTATAACGGGGTACACTCCCTCATACACGGGGTCATTATAACGGGGTACACTCCCTCATACACAGGTCTTTATAACGGGGTACACTCCCTCATACACAGGTCCTTTATAACGGGGTACACTCCCTCATACACGGGTCTATATAACGGGGTACACTCCTCATACACGGGTCATTATAACGGGGTACACTCCCTCATACACAGATCTTTATAACGGGGTACACCCCCTCATACACAGGTCTTTTATAACGGGGTACACTCCCTCATACACGGGTCATTATATCGGGGTACACTCCCTCATACACGGGTCATTATAACGGGGTTACACTCCCTCATACACGGGTCTATATAACGGGGTACACTCCCTCATACACGGGTCATTATAACGGGGTACACTCCCTCATACACGGGTCTTTATATCAGGGTACACTCCCTCATACACGGGTCTATATAACGGGGTACACTCCCTCATACACGGGGTCATTATAACGGGGTACACTCCCTCATACACGGGTCTTATATCGGGGTACACTCCCTCATACACGGGTCATTATATCGGGGTACACTCCTCATACATCCCTTGTGGCACCTTTTCCTCATTCAGTCTTGTGGGGTCTATCGTTCTGCCCCCCTCTCGTCCCCCATATTATGACCTCACATGACCTCGGCTCCTGTAGGGACCCCGGAGACACTGACACAACATCCCAATTAGCTTCATCTGGAGGAAATCTATTAGAAGCTAATTGGAATGCCGGGGGAGGGGAGACGGGTGTCAGAGGGGGGAGGGGGAGATATCCTCTGCGAGCTAAACGCCAGGCTGATGGGACATGTGACCTGCACTGATACATTGTGACAAACTCTCTTTCTGCCCTGCGTGGATACAATGTCATCAAACATGACTGGCTGAAAACCACCGGAAGACGCTGCCGGGTATAACATGTGAATTACAGAAACCTGTACAAGTCCATCAGCTGTGTGAGCAGGACTAGAGGCCGCCGTGGCCAAAGTGTGACCCATAGTGGCCGTGTAATCTGACTTCAGTGCCCGTCATCCCCAACATAGTGAGCCTCTGCCTGGTGTAGTCACATCAGCTATGTCCCCCTCCCCGAATCCTGCCTGGTGTAGTCCCCTATAACCCTACACCCCCTCCCCGAATCCTGCCTGGTGTAGTCCCCTATAACCCTACACCCCCTCCCCGAATCCTGCCTGGTGTAGTTCCCTATACCCCTACACCCCCTCCCCGAATCCTGCCTGGTGTAGTCCCCTATAACCCTACACCCCCTCCCCGAATCCTGCCTGGTGTAGTCCCCTATAACCCTACACCCCCTCCCCGAATCCTGCCTGGTGTAGTCCCCTATAACCCTACACCCCCTCCCCGAATCCTGCTGGTGTAGTTTCCTATAACCCTACACCCCCTCCCCGAATCCTGCCTGGTGTAGTTCCCTATAACCCTACACCCCCTCCCCGAATCCTGCCTGGTGTAGTTCCCTATAACCCTACACCCCCTCCCCAAATCCTGCCTGGTGTAGTTTCCTATAACCCTACACCCCCTCCCTGAATCCTGCCTGGTGTAGTCCCCTATAACCCTACACCCCCTCCCCGAATCCTGCCTGGTGTAGTTTCCCTATAACCCTACACCCCCTCCCTGAATCCTGCCTGGTGTAGTTCCCTATAACCCTACACCCCCTCCCCAAATCCTGCCTGGTGTAGTTTCCTATAACCCTACACCCCCTCCCTGAATCCTGCCTGGTGTAGTCCCCTATACCCCCTCCCCCAAATCCTGCCTGGTGTAGTTTTCCTATAACCCTACACCCCCTCCCCGAATCCTGCCTGGTGTAGTTCCCTATACCCCTACACCCCTCCCCGAATCCTGCCTGGTGTAGTTCCTATAACCCCTACACCCCCTCCCCGAATCCTGCCTGGTGTAGTTCCCTATACCCCTACACCCCCTCCCCGAATCCTGCCTGGTGTAGTTCCCTATAACCCTACACCCCCTCCCTGAATCCTGCCTGGTGTAGTTCCCTATACCCCTACACCCCCTCCCCGAATCCTGCCTGGTGTAGTTCCCTATAACCCTACACCCCCTCCCCTGAATCCTGCCTGGTGTAGTTCCCTATAACCCTACACCCCCTCCCCGAATCCTGCCTGGTGTAGTTCCCTATACCCCTACACCCCCTCCCCGAATCCTGCCTGGTGTAGTTCCCTATACCCCTACACCCCCTCCCCGGAATCCTGCCTGGTGTAGTTCCCTATAACCCTACACCCCCTCCCTGAATCCTGCCTGGTGTAGTTCCCTATACCCCTACACCCCCTCCCCGAATCCTGCCTGGTGTAGTCCCCTATACCCCCTCCCCAAATCCTGCCTGGTGTAGTTTCCTATAACCCTACACCCCCTCCCTGAATCCTGCCTGGTGTAGTTCCCTATACCCCCTACACCCCCTCCCCGAATCCTGCCTGGTGTAGTCCCCCTATACCCCCTCCCCAAATCCTGCCTGGTGTAGTTCCCTATAACCCTACACCCCCTCCCTGAATCCTGCCTGTGTAGTTCCCTATACCCCTACACCCCCTCCCTGAATCCTGCCTGGTGTAGTCCCCTATACCCCTACACCCCCTCCCCCGAATCCTGCCTGGTGTAGTTCCCTATAACCCTACACCCCCCTCCCCGAATCCTGCCTGGTGTAGTCCCCTATACCCCTACACCCCCTCCCCGAATCCTGCCTGGTGTAGTCCCCTATACCCTACACCCCCTCCCCGAATCCCTGCCTGGTGTAGTTTCCCTATACCCCTACACCCCCTCCCCGAATCCTGCCTGGTGTAGTTCCCTATAACCCTACACCCCCTCCCCGAATCCTGCCTGGTGTAGTCCCCCTATACCCCTACACCCCCTCCTAGTTTCCCTATGGCAGTTACGTCCGCCATGACACATAAGGGAGGCTCCTCACCTGCAGATGTAGTTGGTCTTGCAGGCCTCCTGCAGGTTCAGGCAGTTCTGTTTCTCCCTCTCCTCGTATGAACAGGCAGGGACGATGGTCTGACGTCTCCGCTCTGAGCAGGCCGTGTCCCTTACAGGAACAGAACAACATGCCATAGCTGTGCTTGGCCGGGACCTTGTCGAAGAACTGGCGCAGGGCTTTGTGGCACTTTCGGCGGTTGCAGATCTCATTGGATATACTGTTGGTGCAGGGCGTGATGTAGGCCGAGCGGTACTTCTTACAGGTGTCGTCCAGGTTACAGGCCTTCGCTGCATCTAAACAATCATTACCCTTCGAGAGGATCGGTTCTGAGAAGACAAAGAAGAAGATTACTCCGGGTAACACGGGCAATAACTGCAATAACCTAGAATATCCCTGCACGCCCGCTGCCTGGTGGCACTACTACATGGAGGGCACGATGGCTGCCACTATTGTGGGTTATGGGGGGACCGTGGTAGTCACTGTAATGGGCCACAGTGTCTGTACACTGCCCCTGCACACCTCACCCAGAGACCCCTGTAATGATGGAGGATGTGCTGAGCCCTCTTATTAATGGGTCACTGGATTCATTACGGGAGCCAGGAAAGCAAATAACAAGTCAAGTACTTGGACTGATGGAAGGAAAAGGAGAATGATACAAAGCGAAAGAATCAAGGAAGAAGGAAGGAGAAGGAAATAAGAAGATGGAGGAAGGAGAACGTGGAAGAAAGAGAAGGATGGAGGAAGGAGAAGGAAGGAGAAGGATGGAAAAAGGAGAACGTGGAAGAAGGAGAAGGATGGAAGAAGGAGAAGATGGAGGAAGGAGAAAGATGGAGGAAGGATGGAAGAAGGAGAAGGAAGGAGAAGGAAATAAAAAGATGGAGGAAGGAGAAGGAAGGAGAAGGATGGAGGAAGGAGAAGGATGGAGGAAGGAGAAGGATGGAGGAAGGAGAAGGATGGAGGAAGGAGAAGGACGGAGGAAGGAGAAGGATGGAGGAAGGAGAAGGATGGAGGAAGGAGAAGGATGGAGGAAGGAGAAGGATGGAGGAAGGAGAAGGATGGAGGAAGGAGAAGGATGGAGGAAGGAGAAGGATGGAGGAAGGAGAAGGATGGAGGAAGGAGAAGGATGGAGGAAGGAGAAGGATGGAGGAAGGAGAAGGATGGAGGAAGGAGAAGGATGGAGGAAGGAGAAGGATGGAGGAAGGAGAAGGATGGAGGAAGGAGAAGGATGGAGGAAGGAGAAGGATGGAGGAAGGAGAAGGATGGAGTAAGGAGAAGGATGGAGGCAGGAGAAGGATGGAGGAAGGAGAAGGATGGAGGAAGGAGAAGGATGGAGGAAGGAGAAGGATGGAGGCAGGAGAAGGATGGAGGCAGGAGAAGGATGGAGGCAGGAGAAGGATGGAGGCAGGAGGTAGGTGGAGGAAGGAGAAGGATGGAGGAAGGAGAAGGATGGAGGAAGGAGAAGGATGGAGGAAGGAGAAGGATGGAGGCAGGAGAAGGATGGAGGAAGGAGAAGGATGGAGGAAGGAGAAGGATGGAGGAAGGAGAAGGATGGAGGCAGGAGAAGGATGGAGGCAGGAGAAGGATGGAGGCAGGAGAAGGATGGAGGCAGGAGAAGGATGGAGGAAGGAGAAGGATGGAGGAAGGAGAAGGATGGAGGCAGGAGAAGGATGGAGGAAGGAGAAGGATGGAGGAAGGAGAAGGATGGAGGCAGAGAAGGATGGAGGAAGGATGGAGGAAGGAGAAGGATGGAGGAAGGAGAAGGATGGAGGAAGGAGAAGGATGGAGGAAGGATGGAGGAAGGAGGTAGGTGGAGGAAGGAGAAGGATGGAGGCAGGAGAAGGATGGAGGAAGGAGAAGGATGGAGGAAGGAGAAGGATGGAGGAAGGAGAAGGATGGAGGAAGGAGAAGGATGGAGGAAGGAGAAGGATGGAGGAAGGATGGAGGAAGGAGAAGGATGGAGGAAGGAAGGAGAAGGATGGAGGAAGGAGAAGGATGGAGGAAGGAGAAGGATGGAGGAAGGAGAAGATGGAGGAAGGAGAAGGATGGAGGAAGGAGAAGGATGGAGGAAGGATGGAGGAAGGAGGAAGGATGGAGGAAGGAGAAGGATGGAGGGAAGGAGAAGGATGGGAGGAAGGAGAAGGATGGAGGAAGGAGAAGGATGGAGGAAGGAGAAGGATGGAGGAAGGAGAAGGATGGAGGAAGGAGGTAGGTGGAGGAAGGAGAAGGATGGAGGCAGGAGAAGGATGGAGGAAGGGGAAGGATGGAGGCAGGAGAAGGATGGAGGCAGGAGAAGGATGGAGGAAGGAGAAGGATGGAGGAAGGAGAAGGATGGAGAGGATGGAGGAAGGAGAAGGATGGAGGAAGGAGAAGGATGGAGGGCAGGAGAAGGATGGAGGAGGGAGGTAGGTGGAGGAAGGAGAAGGATGGAGGAAGGAGAAGGATGGAGGCAGGAGAAGGATGGAGGAAGGAGGTAGGGAGGCAGGAGAAGGATGGAGGCAGGAGAAGGATGGAGGCAGGAGAAGGATGGAGGCAGGAGAAGGATGGAGGAAGGAGAAGGATGGAGGAAGGAGAAGGATGGAGGAAGGAGAAGGATGGAGGAAGGAGAAGGATGGAGGAAGGATGGAGGAAGGAGAAGGATGGAGGAAGGAGAAGGATGGGAGGAAGGAGAAGGATGGAGGAAGGAGAAGGATGGAGGAAGGAGAAGGATGGAGGAAGGAGAAGGATGGAGGAAGGATGGAGGAAGGAGAAGGATGGAGGAAGGAGAAGGGATGGAGGAAGGAGAAGGATGGAGGAAGGAGAAGGATGGAGGAAGGAGAAGGATGGAGGAAGGAGGTAGGTGGAGGAAGGAGAAGGATGGAAGAAGGAGGTGGGTGGAGGAAGGAGAAGGATATAAGAAGGAGGTAGATGGAAGAAGGAGGTAGGTGGAGGAAGGTGGTAGGTGGAGGAAGGTGGTAGGAGGAAGAAGGTAGGTGCAAGAAGGAGGTAGGTGGAAGGAGGTAGGTGGAAGGAGGTAGGAGGAAGGAGGTAGGAGGTAGGTGGAGGAAGGAGAAGGATGGAAGAAGGAGGTAGGTGGAGGAAGGAGGTAGGTGGAGGAAGGAGGTAGGTGGAGGAAGGAGGGTAGGTGGAGGAAGGAGGTAGGTGGAGGAGGGAGGTAGGTGGAGGAGGGAGGTGGTAGGTGGAGGAAAGAGGTAGGTGGAGGGAGGTAGGTGGAGGAGGGAGGTAGGTGGAGGAGGGAGGTAGGTGGAGGAGGGAGGTAGGTGGAGGAGGGGAGGTGGTAGGTGGAGGAGGGAGGTAGGTGGAGGAGGGAGGTGGTAGGTGGAGGAGGGAGGTAGGTGGAGGAGGGAGGTGGTAGGTGGAGGAGGGAGGTGGTAGGTGGGAGGAGGGAGGTGGTAGGTGGAGGAGGGAGGTAGGTGGAGGAGGAGGTAGGTGAGGAGGGGTGGTAGGTGGAGGAGGGAGGTTGGTGGAGGGAGGGAGGTGGTGGAGGGAGGGTAGGTGGAGGAGGGAGGGAGGTGGTGGAGGAGGGAGGTAGGTGGAGGAGGGAGGTGGTAGGTGGAGGAGGGAGGTGGTAGGTGGAGGAGGGAGGAGGTGGTGGAGGGAGGTAGGTGGAGGAGGGAGGTAGGTGGAGGAGGGGAGGTGGTAGGTGGAGGAGGGAGGGTGGTAGGGGAGGAGGGAGGTTGGTGGAGGAGGGAGGTAGGTGGAGGGAGGGAGGTGGAGGAGGGAGGTAGGTGGAGGAGGGAGGGTGGTGGAGGAGGGTGGGTGGTGGGAGGAGGGAGGTAGGTGGAGGAGGAGGTAGGTGGAGGGAGGGAGGTGGTGGAGGAGGGAGGTAGGTGGAGGGAGGGAGGTGGTGGAGGGAGGTAGGTGGAGGGAGGTGGTAGGTGGAGGAGGTAGGTGGAGGAGGGAGGTAGGTGGAGGTGGGAGGTGGTAGGTGGGGTGGGGGAGGTGGAGGAGGGAGGTAGGTGGTGGGAGGGAGGTGGAGGAGGGAGGGAGGTAGGTGGAGGAGGGAGGTGGAGGAGGGAGGTGGTAGGTGGAGGGTGGGAGGTAGGTGGAGGAGGGAGGTAGGTGGAGGAGGGAGGTGATTGGTGGAGGGAGGTAGGTGGAGGAGGTAGGTGGAGGTGGTGGGGAGGGAGGTGGTGGAGGGGGTGGAGGAGGGAGGGAGGTAGGTGGAGGAGGGAGGTAGGTGGAGGTGGAGGGGGTAGGTGGAGGTGGGTGGTGGAGGTGGAGGTGGAGGTGGGAGGTGGTGGAGGTGGGGAGGTGGAGGGAGGTGGTGGAGGGGTAGGTGGGGAGGGAGGTGGTGGGAGGGGGGTGGTAGGTGGAGGAGGGAGGTAGGTGGAGGGAGGTGGTAGGTGGAGGGAGGGAGGGTGGTGGTGGAGGGTGGGAGGTGGAGGGTGGGAGGTAGGTGGAGGGAGGTAGGTGGAGGAGGGAGGTAGGGTGGAGGGGGAGGTAGGTGGGAGGGAGGTAGGTGGAGGAGGGGGTAGGTGGAGGTGGGAGGTGGAGGGGGAGGGGGGTGGAGGAGGGAGGGAGGTGGAGGAGGGAGGGAGGTGGAGGAGGGAGGGGTGGTGGAGGAGGGAGGGAGGTGGAGGAGGGAGGGTGGAGGAGGTGGTAGGTGGGAGGAGGGGTAGGTGGAGGAGGGAGTGAGGTGGAGGGAGGGAGGTGGGAGGGTGGTAGGTGGGAGGGGTGGGAGGGGTGGTGGAGGGAGGTAGGTGGAGGAGGGAGGTAGGTGGAGGGAGGGAGGTGGAGGAGGGAGGTAGGTGGAGGA
>NW_027440018.1:0-31294 GCF_031893055.1 Leptodactylus fuscus
CTATGGTCTATTTACTAGGAGTTGTTGGATGGTGGGCCCCCAGAATCATTCTATTTGGGCCCAAGGAACCTCAGTCTAAGGGCTCGTTCACATCTGCGTTGTTCGGTCCTTATTGCAGGTTTCCGTTTCCTGCATAAAACAGATGCAGGAGACGGAAGCCTGCAGGAGACTTTCTCACCCATTCATTTGAATGGGTGAGAAAGCTGTCCGGCCGTGCGCGGCAGTGAGCGTTTTGCGCTCTCCGCCGCGAAACCGGGTTTTATAATCCGGACACAGAGTCGGACATGCACTACTCTGTGTCCGGATAAAAAAATCCGGTTTCGCGGCGGAGAGCCTAAAACGCTCACCGCCGCGCACGGCCGGACCCGGTCTACGGTGCCATGCAGAAGACGGAAACCATAGTACGGAGACCCTGAACGCAGGTGTGAACCCAGCGTAACTCTTGTGTCGATCAGGGGTCTCAGATAACTCTAATTGTAGGTATCTTTTGACATATCTGTAGGACCCTCAAATGGGGTCCTGATGCACTTAGCTAAAAGCCAGAGGGGCCAGTGCCTGGTAAAGATCTTCAGATCTCAGAATTTGAGATGAGCGTGTACTGTTGGGATCAGCCGATCCCAACAGCACGCATGCATTGAAATGAATGGACGTAGCCGGCACGCGGGGGGGTTAAGCGGCCGGCGTCAAAGCGGAAGTACCAGGTGCTTCCATTCATTTCAATGCGTGCGTGCTGTTGGGATGGGCTGATCCCAACAGTACTCGCTCATCTCTACTCAGAATGAAAAAGTGGTTTTCCAGGTGTTGTCTATTGCTGACCTAACCTGGTAGTAGATCATCGATATCTGATCAGTGGGGGTCCTATACCCAAGAGCCTACAGATCAGTTGCTCCAAGAGTAACTTTAACTTGAGGAGGCAGTGAGGTAACATTGTGGTATGACATAGCCTATGTGCGGCTTAGTCTCATTGAGGACAATAGGGCAGTAGTCACATCCAGAGCAGCATTTCCATTTCTTACAGCAGTCCCATCCAAAGCAGCATATACATGTCTTAGACTAGTGAGATGGCGAGCTGTATTCACAGGCCTTGCACTAGTGTTATCCATAATGGCATCCTTTGGCATGTCTTAGCCTAGTGTGATCCAGAGGTGAATTGACATATGATCCACTAGTCCCATCCAAAGCAGCATATAGAGTAATGATGAGCTGAGATGCTAGCACTTGGGAATGATGTTTTGTTGCTGTCCTTGATGTAAGTAATCTGTGCGCATGGTGCTGAAATGTGTGTCCTTCCAAGAGCTGTGAAAGTGTGTTGGGCCCAGCATCAGCATCAGCAGCATCATCAGCATCAGCAGCAGCATCAGCAGCATCAGCATCTTGCTAGGTGATAGGCTTGTTAGGTTTGCAAGTGTAAAAGCGTTGTGAAAAGAGGTAGTTAAAGAAATGAGTGTTAAAGGGCCTTGTTCCGGTGTGAAAGTGGAAAAGGCGCAAATGGTACTGAGCATAGAGTGTTGTATTTGAAGTGTGTCTGCAGTAAGTAGTATGTGAGTGAAGGAATGAAAAAGATGAAAGTAGTGATAAAAAAAAATCAGGTGGAATCAGCCGACTGACCTTGGTCAAGCCCAGTGTGCCGTTGGTGACAGCGCTGAGGGCTGCATCGGGCATGTGCCGTGCATCTGACTGACCCACCCAATAGGAAAGTGGTTTCTTGTAGGTATTTATGTCTCAGCGGAGAGGGCGACATTCGAGTTATGGAGAGATTAATTTTGCGTTGTGCTTTTAATAACAGAATTGGAAAGTACTTTTCGAAAAACCACCCGTGGCCAAATTTTGCCAGCTCTGGCTAGCCCCAATGTATGGAGTAATGGAGTTGATCTGCCACCTGCCATGAGCTCATTTGCATAACTATCTCCCATTGGCTGGCTGGCTGGCTGGCTGGCTGGCTGGCTGTCTGGCTGTCCGTGTGCTCCTGCTGTATGAAGTGAATGGTGAGTTGTGCAGCTGCACCTGCCAGTCATCTAGCGCTGCTGCTTCTTCTTCTTCTTCTTCTTCTTCTTCTTCTTCTTCTTCTTCTTCTTCTTCTTCTTCTTCTTCTTCTTCTTCCAGAGGAGCCCACTTCCTGCGTAAATGTAGTTGCCATAGGCAGGTCAGCCCTGCTCTCATCCATTCCAGCTCTTGTCTTTCATCCCAGCGTGATGATGGCTTAATTCTTGGGGAGGGAGACTGGCCTATTTCGCAGCAGGCGCCGCCGCCACCGCCCTGTGTTCCTTGACTTCTGCCTGCCACCACTCCCCAGTCTGTCTGGCAACACAAAGAAATCTAGTATCGGAAGCCAGACCCCCATCAACATTGGGACCGCACAGCAGATCCCCATACGTGCAGCCCACTGCCAGAACCTAGTAAAGTATAGGACGTAGCATTCAGGTACAGCAGGCGCAAAGGGCTGAGGAACAGCAGCACCAGCAAATCTAGGGATCATCCCATAAATTGCACGGCAGAAACCCCTCTCCAGGCAAAAGGGTTTGCAAATAGAAAAAACAATCCGGTCTGCCAGCAACTTGTATGGATGGAAAAATGTCCATTAATTGGAAAAAGCAGTAGAGGTGTGAGGACCGATACGTGGCGTACTGCTTTTTCCAGTCAAGGCTGAGGCCCCACGTTGCGGAAATGCAGCTTTTATTGTTACAGATTTTTTTTTTTTTTTTTTTTTTTGAGACAAAGCCAAGAATGGCTACAAAAGGAATAGGAAATATATAGGAAGTCCTTATACTTTTATCTTCTCCTCAGTCCACTCCTAGCTTTGGCTCAAAAAACCGCAACAAAAAAAGCTGCGTTTCTGCAATGTGGGGCTTTAGCCTCAAGGACATTTTTCCATCCATACGAGTTTCTGGCAGACCGGATAGTTATACATACATATATATATATATATATATATATACATATATATATATATATATATATATATATATATATATATATATATAGTTTAAAAAACATAAAGGGAACACTCAAATACCACATCCTAGATCTGAATGAATAAATGAAATATTCTTATTGAATATTTTGTTCTGTACAAAGTTGAATGTGATGACAACAAAATCTCACAAAAATCATCAATGGAAATGAAATTTATTAACCAATGGAGGCCTGGATTTGGAGTCCCCGTGTCCCCCCACCCCTCTTCCCCAAATTAAAGTGGAAAAACACACTACGGGCTGATCCAACTTTGATGTAATGTCCTTAAAACATGTCAAAATGAGGCTCAGTAGTGTGCGTGGCCTCCACGTGCCGGCATGACCTCCCTACAAGGCCTGGGCATGCTCCTGATGAGATTGCGGATGTTCTCCTGAGGGATCTCCTCTCAGACCTGGACTAAAGCATCTGCCAACTCCTGGACAGTCTGTGGTGCAACGTGACGTTGGTGGATGGAGCAAGACATGATGTCCCAGATGTCTTGAATAATGATCCAGCAGAAGCCTGAAGAGTACTATGGTCTATTTACTAGGAGTTGTTGGATGGTGGGCCCCCAGAATCATTCTATTTGGGCCCAAGGAACCTCAGTCTAAGGGCTCGTTCACATCTGCGTTGTTCGGTCCTTATTGCAGGTTTCCGTTTCCTGCATAAAACAGATGCAGGAGACGGAAGCCTGCAGGAGACTTTCTCACCCATTCATTTGAATGGGTGAGAAAGCTGTCCGGCCGTGCGCGGCAGTGAGCGTTTTGCGCTCTCCGCCGCGAAACCGGGTTTTATAATCCGGACACAGAGTCGGACATGCACTACTCTGTGTCCGGATAAAAAAATCCGGTTTCGCGGCGGAGAGCCTAAAACGCTCACCGCCGCGCACGGCCGGACCCGGTCTATGGTTTCCGTCTTCTGCCATGCAGAAGACGGAAACCATAGTACGGAGACCCTGAACGCAGGTGTGAACCCAGCGTAACTCTTGTGTCGATCAGGGGTCTCAGATAACTCTAATTGTAGGTATCTTTTGACATATCTGTAGGACCCTCAAATGGGGTCCTGATGCACTTAGCTAAAAGCCAGAGGGGCCAGTGCCTGGTAAAGATCTTCAGATCTCAGAATTTGAGATGAGCGTGTACTGTTGGGATCAGCCGATCCCAACAGCACGCATGCATTGAAATGAATGGACGTAGCCGGCACGCGGGGGGGTTAAGCGGCCGGCGTCAAAGCGGAAGTACCAGGTGCTTCCATTCATTTCAATGCGTGCGTGCTGTTGGGATGGGCTGATCCCAACAGTACTCGCTCATCTCTACTCAGAATGAAAAAGTGGTTTTCCAGGTGTTGTCTATTGCTGACCTAACCTGGTAGTAGATCATCGATATCTGATCAGTGGGGGTCCTATACCCAAGAGCCTACAGATCAGTTGCTCCAAGAGTAACTTTAACTTGAGGAGGCAGTGAGGTAACATTGTGGTATGACATAGCCTATGTGCGGCTTAGTCTCATTGAGGACAATAGGGCAGTAGTCACATCCAGAGCAGCATTTCCATTTCTTACAGCAGTCCCATCCAAAGCAGCATATACATGTCTTAGACTAGTGAGATGGCGAGCTGTATTCACAGGCCTTGCACTAGTG
Source organism: Leptodactylus fuscus (assembly GCF_031893055.1). Taxonomy (NCBI): domain Eukaryota; kingdom Metazoa; phylum Chordata; class Amphibia; order Anura; family Leptodactylidae; genus Leptodactylus; species Leptodactylus fuscus. The sequence goes on from NW_027440018.1 coordinate 4,591, forward strand.
TTATCCATAATGGCATCCTTTGGCATGTCTTAGCCTAGTGTGATCCAGAGGTGAATTGACATATGATCCACTAGTCCCATCCAAAGCAGCATATAGAGTAATGATGAGCTGAGATGCTAGCACTTGGGAATGATGTTTTGTTGCTGTCCTTGATGTAAGTAATCTGTGCGCATGGTGCTGAAATGTGTGTCCTTCCAAGAGCTGTGAAAGTGTGTTGGGCCCAGCATCAGCATCATCAGCATCAGCATCAGCATCAGCAGCAGCATCAGTAGCATCAGTAGCATCAGCAGCATCAGCATCTTGCTAGGTGATAGGCTTGTTAGGTTTGCAAGTGTAAAAGCGTTGTGAAAAGAGGTAGGTAAAGAAATGAGTGTTAAAGGGCCTTGTTCCGGTGTGAAAGTGGAAAAGGCGCAAATGGTACTGAGCATAGAGTGTTGTATTTGAAGTGTGTCTGCAGTAAGTAGTATGTGAGTGAAGGAATGAAAAAGATGAAAGTAGTGATAAAAAAAAATCGGGTGGAATCAGCCGACTGACCTTGGTCAAGCCCAGTGTGCCGTTGGTGACAGCACTGAGGGCTGCATCGGGCATGAGCCGTGCATCTGACTGACCCACCCAACAGGAAAGTGGTTTCTTGTAGGTATTTATGTCTCAGCGGATAGGGCGACATTCGACTTATGGAGAGATTAATTTTGCGTTGTACTTTTAATAACAGAATTGGAAAGTACTTTTCGAAAAACCACCCGTGGCCAAATTTTGCCAGCTCTGGCTAGTCCCAATGTATGGAGTAATGGAGTTGATCTGCCACCTGCCATGAGCTCATTTGCATAACTATCTCCCATTGGCTGGCTGTCTGGCTGGCTGTCTGGCTGTCCGTGTGCTCCTGCTGTATGAAGTGAATGGTGAGTTGTGCAGCTGCACCTGCCAGTCATCTAGCGCTGCTGCTTCTTCTTCTTCTTCTTCTTCTTCTTCTTCTTCTTCTTCTTCTTCTTCTTCTTCTTCCAGAGGAGCCCACTTCCTGCGTAAATGTAGTTGCCATAGGCAGGTCAGCCCTGCTCTCATCCATTCCAGCTCTTGTCTTTCATCCCAGCGTGATGATGGCTTAATTCTTGGGGAGGGAGACTGGCCTATTTCGCAGCAGGCGCCGCCGCCACCGCCCTGTGTTCCTTGACTTCTGCCTGCCACCACTCCCCAGTCTGTCTGGCAACACAAAGAAATCTAGTATCGGAAGCCAGACCCCCATCAACATTGGGACCGCACAGCAGATCCCCATACGCGCAGCCCACTGCCAGAACCTAGTAAAGTATAGGACGTAGCATTCAGGTACAGCAGGCGCAAAGGGCTGAGGAACAGCAGCACCAGCAAATCTAGGGATCATCCCATAAATTGCACGGCAGAAACCCCTCTCCAGGCAAAAGGGTTTGCAAATAGAAAAAACAATCCGGTCTGCCAGCAACTTGTATGGATGGAAAAATGTCCATTAATTGGAAAAAGCAGTAGAGGTGTGAGGACCGATACGTGGCGTACTGCTTTTTCCAGTCAAGGCTGAGGCCCCACGTTGCGGAAATGCAGCTTTTATTGTTACAGATTTTTTTTTTTTTTTTTTTTTTTTTTTTTTTGAGACAAAGCCAAGAATGGCTACAAAAGGAATAGGAAATATATAGGAAGTCCTTATACTTTTATCTTCTCCTCAGTCCACTCCTAGCTTTGGCTCAAAAAACCGCAACAAAAAAAGCTGCGTTTCTGCAATGTGGGGCTTTAGCCTCAAGGACATTTTTCCATCCATACGAGTTTCTGGCAGACCGGATAGTTATACATACATATATATATATATATATATATACATATATATATATATATATATATATATATATATATATATATATAGTTTAAAAAACATAAAGGGAACACTCAAATACCACATCCTAGATCTGAATGAATAAATGAAATATTCTTATTGAATATTTTGTTCTGTACAAAGTTGAATGTGATGACAACAAAATCTCACAAAAATCATCAATGGAAATGAAATTTATTAACCAATGGAGGCCTGGATTTGGAGTCCCCGTGTCCCCCCACCCCTCTTCCCCAAATTAAAGTGGAAAAACACACTACAGGCTGATCCAACTTTGATGTAATGTCCTTAAAACATGTCAAAATGAGGCTCAGTAGTGTGCGTGGCCTCCACGTGCCGGCATGACCTCCCTACAAGGCCTGGGCATGCTCCTGATGAGATTGCGGATGTTCTCCTGAGGGATCTCCTCTCAGACCTGGACTAAAGCATCTGCCAACTCCTGGACAGTCTGTGGTGCAACGTGACGTTGGTGGATGGAGCAAGACATGATGTCCCAGATGTCTTGAATAATGATCCAGCAGAAGCCTGAAGAGTACTATGGTCTATTTACTAGGAGTTGTTGGATGGTGGGCCCCCAGAATCATTCTATTTGGGCCCAAGGAACCTCAGTCTAAGGGCTCGTTCACATCTGCGTTGTTCGGTCCTTATTGCAGGTTTCCGTTTCCTGCATAAAACAGATGCAGGAGACGGAAGCCTGCAGGAGACTTTCTCACCCATTCATTTGAATGGGTGAGAAAGCTGTCCGGCCGTGCGCGGCAGTGAGCGTTTTGCGCTCTCCGCCGCGAAACCGGGTTTTATAATCCGGACACAGAGTCGGACATGCACTACTCTGTGTCCGGATAAAAAAATCCGGTTTCGCGGCGGAGAGCCTAAAACGCTCACCGCCGCGCACGGCCGGACCCGGTCTATGGTTTCCGTCTTCTGCCATGCAGAAGACGGAAACCATAGTACGGAGACCCTGAACGCAGGTGTGAACCCAGCGTAACTCTTGTGTCGATCAGGGGTCTCAGATAACTCTAATTGTAGGTATCTTTTGACATATCTGTAGGACCCTCAAATGGGGTCCTGATGCACTTAGCTAAAAGCCAGAGGGGCCAGTGCCTGGTAAAGATCTTCAGATCTCAGAATTTGAGATGAGCGTGTACTGTTGGGATCAGCCGATCCCAACAGCACGCATGCATTGAAATGAATGGACGTAGCCGGCACGCGGGGGGGTTAAGCGGCCGGCGTCAAAGCGGAAGTACCAGGTGCTTCCATTCATTTCAATGCGTGCGTGCTGTTGGGATGGGCTGATCCCAACAGTACTCGCTCATCTCTACTCAGAATGAAAAAGTGGTTTTCCAGGTGTTGTCTATTGCTGACCTAACCTGGTAGTAGATCATCGATATCTGATCAGTGGGGGTCCTATACCCAAGAGCCTACAGATCAGTTGCTCCAAGAGTAACTTTAACTTGAGGAGGCAGTGAGGTAACATTGTGGTATGACATAGCCTATGTGCGGCTTAGTCTCATTGAGGACAATAGGGCAGTAGTCACATCCAGAGCAGCATTTCCATTTCTTACAGCAGTCCCATCCAAAGCAGCATATACATGTCTTAGACTAGTGAGATGGCGAGCTGTATTCACAGGCCTTGCACTAGTGTTATCCATAATGGCATCCTTTGGCATGTCTTAGCCTAGTGTGATCCAGAGGTGAATTGACATATGATCCACTAGTCCCATCCAAAGCAGCATATAGAGTAATGATGAGCTGAGATGCTAGCACTTGGGAATGATGTTTTGTTGCTGTCCTTGATGTAAGTAATCTGTGCGCATGGTGCTGAAATGTGTGTCCTTCCAAGAGCTGTGAAAGTGTGTTGGGCCCAGCATCAGCATCATCAGCATCAGCATCAGCATCAGCAGCAGCATCAGTAGCATCAGTAGCATCAGCAGCATCAGCATCTTGCTAGGTGATAGGCTTGTTAGGTTTGCAAGTGTAAAAGCGTTGTGAAAAGAGGTAGGTAAAGAAATGAGTGTTAAAGGGCCTTGTTCCGGTGTGAAAGTGGAAAAGGCGCAAATGGTACTGAGCATAGAGTGTTGTATTTGAAGTGTGTCTGCAGTAAGTAGTATGTGAGTGAAGGAATGAAAAAGATGAAAGTAGTGATAAAAAAAAATCGGGTGGAATCAGCCAACTGACCTTGGTCAAGCCCAGTGTGCCGTTGGTGACAGCACTGAGGGCTGCATCGGGCATGTGCCGTGCATCTGACTGACCCACCCAACAGGAAAGTGGTTTCTTGTAGGTATTTATGTCTCAGCGGAGAGGGCGACATTCGACTTATGGAGAGATTAATTTTGCGTTGTACTTTTAATAACAGAATTGGAAAGTACTTTTCGAAAAACCACCCGTGGCCAAATTTTGCCAGCTCTGGCTAGTCCCAATGTATGGAGTAATGGAGTTGATCTGCCACCTGCCATGAGCTCATTTGCATAACTATCTCCCATTGGCTGGCTGTCTGGCTGGCTGTCTGGCTGTCCGTGTGCTCCTGCTGTATGAAGTGAATGGTGAGTTGTGCAGCTGCACCTGCCAGTCATCTAGCGCTGCTGCTTCTTCTTCTTCTTCTTCTTCTTCTTCTTCTTCTTCTTCTTCTTCTTCTTCTTCTTCTTCTTCTTCCAGAGGAGCCCACTTCCTGCGTAAATGTAGTTGCCATAGGCAGGTCAGCCCTGCTCTCATCCATTCCAGCTCTTGTCTTTCATCCCAGCGTGATGATGGCTTAATTCTTGGGGAGGGAGACTGGCCTATTTCGCAGCAGGCGCCGCCGCCACCGCCCTGTGTTCCTTGACTTCTGCCTACCACCACTCCCCAGTCTGTCTGGCAACACAAAGAAATCTAGTATCGGAAGCCAGACCCCCATCAACATTGGGACCGCACAGCAGATCCCCATACGTGCAGCCCACTGCCAGAACCTAGTAAAGTATAGGACGTAGCATTCAGGTACAGCAGGCGCAAAGGGCTGAGGAACAGCAGCACCAGCAAATCTAGGGATCATCCCATAAATTGCACGGCAGAAACCCCTCTCCAGGCAAAAGGGTTTGCAAATAGAAAAAACAATCCGGTCTGCCAGCAACTTGTATGGATGGAAAAATGTCCATTAATTGGAAAAAGCAGTAGAGGTGTGAGGACCGATACGTGGCGTACTGCTTTTTCCAGTCAAGGCTGAGGCCCCACGTTGCGGAAATGCAGCTTTTATTGTTACAGATTTTTTTTTTTTTTTTTTTTTTTTGAGACAAAGCCAAGAATGGCTACAAAAGGAATAGGAAATATATAGGAAGTCCTTATACTTTTATCTTCTCCTCAGTCCACTCCTAGCTTTGGCTCAAAAAACCGCAACAAAAAAAGCTGCGTTTCTGCAATGTGGGGCTTTAGCCTCAAGGACATTTTTCCATCCATACGAGTTTCTGGCAGACCGGATAGTTATACATACATATATATATATATATATATATATATATATATATATATATATATATAGTTTAAAAAACATAAAGGGAACACTCAAATACCACATCCTAGATCTGAATGAATAAATGAAATATTCTTATTGAATATTTTGTTCTGTACAAAGTTGAATGTGATGACAACAAAATCTCACAAAAATCATCAATGGAAATGAAATTTATTAACCAATGGAGGCCTGGATTTGGAGTCCCCGTGTCCCCCCACCCCTCTTCCCCAAATTAAAGTGGAAAAACACACTACAGGCTGATCCAACTTTGATGTAATGTCCTTAAAACATGTCAAAATGAGGCTCAGTAGTGTGCGTGGCCTCCACGTGCCGGCATGACCTCCCTACAAGGCCTGGGCATGCTCCTGATGAGATTGCGGATGTTCTCCTGAGGGATCTCCTCTCAGACCTGGACTAAAGCATCTGCCAACTCCTGGACAGTCTGTGGTGCAACGTGACGTTGGTGGATGGAGCAAGACATGATGTCCCAGATGTCTTGAATAATGATCCAGCAGAAGCCTGAAGAGTACTATGGTCTATTTACTAGGAGTTGTTGGATGGTGGGCCCCCAGAATCATTCTATTTGGGCCCAAGGAACCTCAGTCTAAGGGCTCGTTCACATCTGCGTTGTTCGGTCCTTATTGCAGGTTTCCGTTTCCTGCATAAAACAGATGCAGGAGACGGAAGCCTGCAGGAGACTTTCTCACCCATTCATTTGAATGGGTGAGAAAGCTGTCCGGCCGTGCGCGGCAGTGAGCGTTTTGCGCTCTCCGCCGCGAAACCGGGTTTTATAATCCGGACACAGAGTCGGACATGCACTACTCTGTGTCCGGATAAAAAAATCCGGTTTCGCGGCGGAGAGCCTAAAACGCTCACCGCCGCGCACGGCCGGACCCGGTCTATGGTTTCCGTCTTCTGCCATGCAGAAGACGGAAACCATAGTACGGAGACCCTGAACGCAGGTGTGAACCCAGCGTAACTCTTGTGTCGATCAGGGGTCTCAGATAACTCTAATTGTAGGTATCTTTTGACATATCTGTAGGACCCTCAAATGGGGTCCTGATGCACTTAGCTAAAAGCCAGAGGGGCCAGTGCCTGGTAAAGATCTTCAGATCTCAGAATTTGAGATGAGCGTGTACTGTTGGGATCAGCCGATCCCAACAGCACGCATGCATTGAAATGAATGGACGTAGCCGGCACGCGGGGGGGTTAAGCGGCCGGCGTCAAAGCGGAAGTACCAGGTGCTTCCATTCATTTCAATGCGTGCGTGCTGTTGGGATGGGCTGATCCCAACAGTACTCGCTCATCTCTACTCAGAATGAAAAAGTGGTTTTCCAGGTGTTGTCTATTGCTGACCTAACCTGGTAGTAGATCATCGATATCTGATCAGTGGGGGTCCTATACCCAAGAGCCTACAGATCAGTTGCTCCAAGAGTAACTTTAACTTGAGGAGGCAGTGAGGTAACATTGTGGTATGACATAGCCTATGTGCGGCTTAGTCTCATTGAGGACAATAGGGCAGTAGTCACATCCAGAGCAGCATTTCCATTTCTTACAGCAGTCCCATCCAAAGCAGCATATACATGTCTTAGACTAGTGAGATGGCGAGCTGTATTCACAGGCCTTGCACTAGTGTTATCCATAATGGCATCCTTTGGCATGTCTTAGCCTAGTGTGATCCAGAGGTGAATTGACATATGATCCACTAGTCCCATCCAAAGCAGCATATAGAGTAATGATGAGCTGAGATGCTAGCACTTGGGAATGATGTTTTGTTGCTGTCCTTGATGTAAGTAATCTGTGCGCATGGTGCTGAAATGTGTGTCCTTCCAAGAGCTGTGAAAGTGTGTTGGGCCCAGCATCAGCATCATCAGCATCAGCAGCAGCAGCAGCAGCAGCATCAGTAGCATCAGTAGCATCAGCAGCATCAGCATCTTGCTAGGTGATAGGCTTGTTAGGTTTGCAAGTGTAAAAGCGTTGTGAAAAGAGGTAGGTAAAGAAATGAGTGTTAAAGGGCCTTGTTCCGGTGTGAAAGTGGAAAAGGCGCAAATGGTACTGAGCATAGAGTGTTGTATTTGAAGTGTGTCTGCAGTAAGTAGTATGTGAGTGAAGGAATGAAAAAGATGAAAGTAGTGATAAAAAAAAATCGGGTGGAATCAGCCGACTGACCTTGGTCAAGCCCAGTGTGCCGTTGGTGACAGCACTGAGGGCTGCATCGGGCATGTGCCGTGCATCTGACTGACCCACCCAATAGGAAAATGGTTTCTCGTCGGTATTTATGTCTCAGCGGAGAGGGCGACATTCGACTTATGGAGAGATTAATTTTGCGTTGTACTTTTAATAACAGAATTGGAAAGTACTTTTCGAAAAACCACCCGTGGCCAAATTTTGCCAGCTCTGGCTAGTCCCAATGTATGGAGTAATGGAGTTGATCTGCCACCTGCCATGAGCTCATTTGCATAACTATCTCCCATTGGCTGGCTGTCTGGCTGGCTGTCTGGCTGTCCGTGTGCTCCTGCTGTATGAAGTGAATGGTGAGTTGTGCAGCTGCACCTGCCAGTCATCTAGCGCTGCTGCTTCTTCTTCTTCTTCTTCTTCTTCTTCTTCTTCTTCTTCTTCTTCTTCTTCTTCTTCTTCTTCTTCCAGAGGAGCCCACTTCCTGCGTAAATGTAGTTGCCATAGGCAGGTCAGCCCTGCTCTCATCCATTCCAGCTCTTGTCTTTCATCCCAGCGTGATGATGGCTTAATTCTTGGGGAGGGAGACTGGCCTATTTCGCAGCAGGCGCCGCCGCCACCGCCCTGTGTTCCTTGACTTCTGCCTGCCACCACTCCCCAGTCTGTCTGGCAACACAAAGAAATCTAGTATCGGAAGCCAGACCCCCATCAACATTGGGACCGCACAGCAGATCCCCATACGCGCAGCCCACTGCCAGAACCTAGTAAAGTATAGGACGTAGCATTCAGGTACAGCAGGCGCAAAGGGCTGAGGAACAGCAGCACCAGCAAATCTAGGGATCATCCCATAAATTGCACGGCAGAAACCCCTCTCCAGGCAAAAGGGTTTGCAAATAGAAAAAACAATCCGGTCTGCCAGCAACTTGTATGGATGGAAAAATGTCCATTAATTGGAAAAAGCAGTAGAGGTGTGAGGACCGATACGTGGCGTACTGCTTTTTCCAGTCAAGGCTGAGGCCCCACGTTGCGGAAATGCAGCTTTTATTGTTACAGATTTTTTTTTTTTTTTTTTTGAGACAAAGCCAAGAATGGCTACAAAAGGAATAGGAAATATATAGGAAGTCCTTATACTTTTATCTTCTCCTCAGTCCACTCCTAGCTTTGGCTCAAAAAACCGCAACAAAAAAAGCTGCGTTTCTGCAATGTGGGGCTTTAGCCTCAAGGACATTTTTCCATCAATACGAGTTGCTGGCAGACCGGATAGTTATACATACATATATATATATATATATATATATATATATATATATATATATATATATATATAGTTTAAAAAACATAAAGGGAACACTCAAATACCACATCCTAGATCTGAATGAATAAATGAAATATTCTTATTGAATATTTTGTTCTGTACAAAGTTGAATGTGATGACAACAAAATCTCACAAAAATCATCAATGGAAATGAAATTTATTAACCAATGGAGGCCTGGATTTGGAGTCCCCGTGTCCCCCCACCCCTCTTCCCCAAATTAAAGTGGAAAAACACACTACAGGCTGATCCAACTTTGATGTAATGTCCTTAAAACATGTCAAAATGAGGCTCAGTAGTGTGCGTGGCCTCCACGTGCCGGCATGACCTCCCTACAAGGCCTGGGCATGCTCCTGATGAGGTTGCGGATGTTCTCCTGAGGGATCTCCTCTCAGACCTGGACTAAAGCATCTGCCAACTCCTGGACAGTCTGTGGTGCAACGTGACGTTGGTGGATGGAGCAAGACATGATGTCCCAGATGTCTTGAATAATGATCCAGCAGAAGCCTGAAGAGTACTATGGTCTATTTACTAGGAGTTGTTGGATGGTGGGCCCCCAGAATCATTCTATTTGGGCCCAAGGAACCTCAGTCTAAGGGCTCGTTCACATCTGCGTTGTTCGGTCCTTATTGCAGGTTTCCGTTTCCTGCATAAAACAGATGCAGGAGACGGAAGCCTGCAGGAGACTTTCTCACCCATTCATTTGAATGGGTGAGAAAGCTGTCCGGCCGTGCGCGGCAGTGAGCGTTTTGCGCTCTCCGCCGCGAAACCGGGTTTTATAATCCGGACACAGAGTCGGACATGCACTACTCTGTAATCCGGTTTCGCGGCGGAGAGCCTAAAACGCTCACCGCCGCGCACGGCCGGACCCGGTCTACGGTGCCATGCAGAAGACGGAAACCATAGTACGGAGACCCTGAACGCAGGTGTGAACCCAGCGTAACTCTTGTGTCGATCAGGGGTCTCAGATAACTCTAATTGTAGGTATCTTTTGACATATCTGTAGGACCCTCAAATGGGGTCCTGATGCACTTAGCTAAAAGCCAGAGGGGCCAGTGCCTGGTAAAGATCTTCAGATCTCAGAATTTGAGATGAGCGTGTACTGTTGGGATCAGCCGATCCCAACAGCACGCATGCATTGAAATGAATGGACGTAGCCGGCACGCGGGGGGGTTAAGCGGCCGGCGTCAAAGCGGAAGTACCAGGTGCTTCCATTCATTTCAATGCGTGCGTGCTGTTGGGATGGGCTGATCCCAACAGTACTCGCTCATCTCTACTCAGAATGAAAAAGTGGTTTTCCAGGTGTTGTCTATTGCTGACCTAACCTGGTAGTAGATCATCGATATCTGATCAGTGGGGGTCCTATACCCAAGAGCCTACAGATCAGTTGCTCCAAGAGTAACTTTAACTTGAGGAGGCAGTGAGGTAACATTGTGGTATGACATAGCCTATGTGCGGCTTAGTCTCATTGAGGACAATAGGGCAGTAGTCACATCCAGAGCAGCATTTCCATTTCTTACAGCAGTCCCATCCAAAGCAGCATATACATGTCTTAGACTAGTGAGATGGCGAGCTGTATTCACAGGCCTTGCACTAGTGTTATCCATAATGGCATCCTTTGGCATGTCTTAGCCTAGTGTGATCCAGAGGTGAATTGACATATGATCCACTAGTCCCATCCAAAGCAGCATATAGAGTAATGATGAGCTGAGATGCTAGCACTTGGGAATGATGTTTTGTTGCTGTCCTTGATGTAAGTAATCTGTGCGCATGGTGCTGAAATGTGTGTCCTTCCAAGAGCTGTGAAAGTGTGTTGGGCCCAGCATCAGCATCATCAGCATCAGCATCAGCATCAGCAGCAGCATCAGTAGCATCAGTAGCATCAGCAGCATCAGCATCTTGCTAGGTGATAGGCTTGTTAGGTTTGCAAGTGTAAAAGCGTTGTGAAAAGAGGTAGGTAAAGAAATGAGTGTTAAAGGGCCTTGTTCCGGTGTGAAAGTGGAAAAGGCGCAAATGGTACTGAGCATAGAGTGTTGTATTTGAAGTGTGTCTGCAGTAAGTAGTATGTGAGTGAAGGAATGAAAAAGATGAAAGTAGTGATAAAAAAAAATCGGGTGGAATCAGCCGACTGACCTTGGTCAAGCCCAGTGTGCCGTTGGTGACAGCACTGAGGGCTGCATCGGGCATGTGCCGTGCATCTGACTGACCCACCCAATAGGAAAATGGTTTCTTGTAGGTATTTATGTCTCAGCGGAGAGGGCGACATTCGACTTATGGAGAGATTAATTTTGCGTTGTACTTTTAATAACAGAATTGGAAAGTACTTTTCGAAAAACCACCCGTGGCCAAATTTTGCCAGCTCTGGCTAGTCCCAATGTATGGAGTAATGGAGTTGATCTGCCACCTGCCATGAGCTCATTTGCATAACTATCTCCCATTGGCTGGCTGTCTGGCTGGCTGTCTGGCTGTCCGTGTGCTCCTGCTGTATGAAGTGAATGGTGAGTTGTGCAGCTGCACCTGCCAGTCATCTAGCGCTGCTGCTTCTTCTTCTTCTTCTTCTTCTTCTTCTTCTTCTTCTTCTTCTTCTTCTTCTTCTTCTTCTTCTTCTTCTTCCAGAGGAGCCCACTTCCTGCGTAAATGTAGTTGCCATAGGCAGGTCAGCCCTGCTCTCATCCATTCCAGCTCTTGTCTTTCATCCCAGCGTGATGATGGCTTAATTCTTGGGGAGGGAGACTGGCCTATTTCGCAGCAGGCGCCGCCGCCACCGCCCTGTGTTCCTTGACTTCTGCCTGCCACCACTCCCCAGTCTGTCTGGCAACACAAAGAAATCTAGTATCGGAAGCCAGACCCCCATCAACATTGGGACCGCACAGCAGATCCCCATACGCGCAGCCCACTGCCAGAACCTAGTAAAGTATAGGACGTAGCATTCAGGTACAGCAGGCGCAAAGGGCTGAGGAACAGCAGCACCAGCAAATCTAGGGATCATCCCATAAATTGCACGGCAGAAACCCCTCTCCAGGCAAAAGGGTTTGCAAATAGAAAAAACAATCCGGTCTGCCAGCAACTTGTATGGATGGAAAAATGTCCATTAATTGGAAAAAGCAGTAGAGGTGTGAGGACCGATACGTGGCGTACTGCTTTTTCCAGTCAAGGCTGAGGCCCCACGTTGCGGAAATGCAGCTTTTATTGTTACAGATTTTTTTTTTTTTTTTTTTGAGACAAAGCCAAGAATGGCTACAAAAGGAATAGGAAATATATAGGAAGTCCTTATACTTTTATCTTCTCCTCAGTCCACTCCTAGCTTTGGCTCAAAAAACCGCAACAAAAAAAGCTGCGTTTCTGCAATGTGGGGCTTTAGCCTCAAGGACATTTTTCCATCAATACGAGTTGCTGGCAGACCGGATAGTTATACATACATATATATATATATATATATATATATATATATATATATATATATATATATATATAGTTTAAAAAACATAAAGGGAACACTCAAATACCACATCCTAGATCTGAATGAATAAATGAAATATTCTTATTGAATATTTTGTTCTGTACAAAGTTGAATGTGATGACAACAAAATCTCACAAAAATCATCAATGGAAATGAAATTTATTAACCAATGGAGGCCTGGATTTGGAGTCCCCGTGTCCCCCCACCCCTCTTCCCCAAATTAAAGTGGAAAAACACACTACAGGCTGATCCAACTTTGATGTAATGTCCTTAAAACATGTCAAAATGAGGCTCAGTAGTGTGCGTGGCCTCCACGTGCCGGCATGACCTCCCTACAAGGCCTGGGCATGCTCCTGATGAGGTTGCGGATGTTCTCCTGAGGGATCTCCTCTCAGACCTGGACTAAAGCATCTGCCAACTCCTGGACAGTCTGTGGTGCAACGTGACGTTGGTGGATGGAGCAAGACATGATGTCCCAGATGTCTTGAATAATGATCCAGCAGAAGCCTGAAGAGTACTATGGTCTATTTACTAGGAGTTGTTGGATGGTGGGCCCCCAGAATCATTCTATTTGGGCCCAAGGAACCTCAGTCTAAGGGCTCGTTCACATCTGCGTTGTTCGGTCCTTATTGCAGGTTTCCGTTTCCTGCATAAAACAGATGCAGGAGACGGAAGCCTGCAGGAGACTTTCTCACCCATTCATTTGAATGGGTGAGAAAGCTGTCCGGCCGTGCGCGGCAGTGAGCGTTTTGCGCTCTCCGCCGCGAAACCGGGTTTTATAATCCGGACACAGAGTCGGACATGCACTACTCTGTGTCCGGATAAAAAAATCCGGTTTCGCGGCGGAGAGCCTAAAACGCTCACCGCCGCGCACGGCCGGACCCGGTCTACGGTGCCATGCAGAAGACGGAAACCATAGTACGGAGACCCTGAACGCAGGTGTGAACCCAGCGTAACTCTTGTGTCGATCAGGGGTCTCAGATAACTCTAATTGTAGGTATCTTTTGACATATCTGTAGGACCCTCAAATGGGGTCCTGATGCACTTAGCTAAAAGCCAGAGGGGCCAGTGCCTGGTAAAGATCTTCAGATCTCAGAATTTGAGATGAGCGTGTACTGTTGGGATCAGCCGATCCCAACAGCACGCATGCATTGAAATGAATGGACGTAGCCGGCACGCGGGGGGGTTAAGCGGCCGGCGTCAAAGCGGAAGTACCAGGTGCTTCCATTCATTTCAATGCGTGCGTGCTGTTGGGATGGGCTGATCCCAACAGTACTCGCTCATCTCTACTCAGAATGAAAAAGTGGTTTTCCAGGTGTTGTCTATTGCTGACCTAACCTGGTAGTAGATCATCGATATCTGATCAGTGGGGGTCCTATACCCAAGAGCCTACAGATCAGTTGCTCCAAGAGTAACTTTAACTTGAGGAGGCAGTGAGGTAACATTGTGGTATGACATAGCCTATGTGCGGCTTAGTCTCATTGAGGACAATAGGGCAGTAGTCACATCCAGAGCAGCATTTCCATTTCTTACAGCAGTCCCATCCAAAGCAGCATATACATGTCTTAGACTAGTGAGATGGCGAGCTGTATTCACAGGCCTTGCACTAGTGTTATCCATAATGGCATCCTTTGGCATGTCTTAGCCTAGTGTGATCCAGAGGTGAATTGACATATGATCCACTAGTCCCATCCAAAGCAGCATATAGAGTAATGATGAGCTGAGATGCTAGCACTTGGGAATGATGTTTTGTTGCTGTCCTTGATGTAAGTAATCTGTGCGCATGGTGCTGAAATGTGTGTCCTTCCAAGAGCTGTGAAAGTGTGTTGGGCCCAGCATCAGCATCATCAGCATCAGCATCAGCATCAGCAGCAGCATCAGTAGCATCAGTAGCATCAGCAGCATCAGCATCTTGCTAGGTGATAGGCTTGTTAGGTTTGCAAGTGTAAAAGCGTTGTGAAAAGAGGTAGGTAAAGAAATGAGTGTTAAAGGGCCTTGTTCCGGTGTGAAAGTGGAAAAGGCGCAAATGGTACTGAGCATAGAGTGTTGTATTTGAAGTGTGTCTGCAGTAAGTAGTATGTGAGTGAAGGAATGAAAAAGATGAAAGTAGTGATAAAAAAAAATCGGGTGGAATCAGCCGACTGACCTTGGTCAAGCCCAGTGTGCCGTTGGTGACAGCACTGAGGGCTGCATCGGGCATGTGCCGTGCATCTGACTGACCCACCCAATAGGAAAATGGTTTCTTGTAGGTATTTATGTCTCAGCGGAGAGGGCGACATTCGACTTATGGAGAGATTAATTTTGCGTTGTACTTTTAATAACAGAATTGGAAAGTACTTTTCGAAAAACCACCCGTGGCCAAATTTTGCCAGCTCTGGCTAGTCCCAATGTATGGAGTAATGGAGTTGATCTGCCACCTGCCATGAGCTCATTTGCATAACTATCTCCCATTGGCTGGCTGTCTGGCTGGCTGTCTGGCTGTCCGTGTGCTCCTGCTGTATGAAGTGAATGGTGAGTTGTGCAGCTGCACCTGCCAGTCATCTAGCGCTGCTGCTTCTTCTTCTTCTTCTTCTTCTTCTTCTTCTTCTTCTTCTTCTTCTTCTTCTTCTTCTTCTTCCAGAGGAGCCCACTTCCTGCGTAAATGTAGTTGCCATAGGCAGGTCAGCCCTGCTCTCATCCATTCCAGCTCTTGTCTTTCATCCCAGCGTGATGATGGCTTAATTCTTGGGGAGGGAGACTGGCCTATTTCGCAGCAGGCGCCGCCGCCACCGCCCTGTGTTCCTTGACTTCTGCCTGCCACCACTCCCCAGTCTGTCTGGCAACACAAAGAAATCTAGTATCGGAAGCCAGACCCCCATCAACATTGGGACCGCACAGCAGATCCCCATACGCGCAGCCCACTGCCAGAACCTAGTAAAGTATAGGACGTAGCATTCAGGTACAGCAGGCGCAAAGGGCTGAGGAACAGCAGCACCAGCAAATCTAGGGATCATCCCATAAATTGCACGGCAGAAACCCCTCTCCAGGCAAAAGGGTTTGCAAATAGAAAAAACAATCCGGTCTGCCAGCAACTTGTATGGATGGAAAAATGTCCATTAATTGGAAAAAGCAGTAGAGGTGTGAGGACCGATACGTGGCGTACTGCTTTTTCCAGTCAAGGCTGAGGCCCCACGTTGCGGAAATGCAGCTTTTATTGTTACAGATTTTTTTTTTTTTTTTTTTGAGACAAAGCCAAGAATGGCTACAAAAGGAATAGGAAATATATAGGAAGTCCTTATACTTTTATCTTCTCCTCAGTCCACTCCTAGCTTTGGCTCAAAAAACCGCAACAAAAAAAGCTGCGTTTCTGCAATGTGGGGCTTTAGCCTCAAGGACATTTTTCCATCAATACGAGTTGCTGGCAGACCGGATAGTTATACATACATATATATATATATATATATATATATATATATATATATATATATATATATATAGTTTAAAAAACATAAAGGGAACACTCAAATACCACATCCTAGATCTGAATGAATAAATGAAATATTCTTATTGAATATTTTGTTCTGTACAAAGTTGAATGTGATGACAACAAAATCTCACAAAAATCATCAATGGAAATAAAATTTATTAACCAATGGAGGCCTGGATTTGGAGTCCCCGTGTCCCCCCACCCCTCTTCCCCAAATTAAAGTGGAAAAACACACTACAGGCTGATCCAACTTTGATGTAATGTCCTTAAAACATGTCAAAATGAGGCTCAGTAGTGTGCGTGGCCTCCACGTGCCGGCATGACCTCCCTACAAGGCCTGGGCATGCTCCTGATGAGGTTGCGGATGTTCTCCTGAGGGATCTCCTCTCAGACCTGGACTAAAGCATCTGCCAACTCCTGGACAGTCTGTGGTGCAACGTGACGTTGGTGGATGGAGCAAGACATGATGTCCCAGATGTCTTGAATAATGATCCAGCAGAAGCCTGAAGAGTACTATGGTCTATTTACTAGGAGTTGTTGGATGGTGGGCCCCCAGAATCATTCTATTTGGGCCCAAGGAACCTCAGTCTAAGGGCTCGTTCACATCTGCGTTGTTCGGTCCTTATTGCAGGTTTCCGTTTCCTGCATAAAACAGATGCAGGAGACGGAAGCCTGCAGGAGACTTTCTCACCCATTCATTTGAATGGGTGAGAAAGCTGTCCGGCCGTGCGCGGCAGTGAGCGTTTTGCGCTCTCCGCCGCGAAACCGGGTTTTATAATCCGGACACAGAGTCGGACATGCACTACTCTGTGTCCGGATAAAAAAATCCGGTTTCGCGGCGGAGAGCCTAAAACGCTCACCGCCGCGCACGGCCGGACCCGGTCTACGGTGCCATGCAGAAGACGGAAACCATAGTACGGAGACCCTGAACGCAGGTGTGAACCCAGCGTAACTCTTGTGTCGATCAGGGGTCTCAGATAACTCTAATTGTAGGTATCTTTTGACATATCTGTAGGACCCTCAAATGGGGTCCTGATGCACTTAGCTAAAAGCCAGAGGGGCCAGTGCCTGGTAAAGATCTTCAGATCTCAGAATTTGAGATGAGCGTGTACTGTTGGGATCAGCCGATCCCAACAGCACGCATGCATTGAAATGAATGGACGTAGCCGGCACGCGGGGGGGTTAAGCGGCCGGCGTCAAAGCGGAAGTACCAGGTGCTTCCATTCATTTCAATGCGTGCGTGCTGTTGGGATGGGCTGATCCCAACAGTACTCGCTCATCTCTACTCAGAATGAAAAAGTGGTTTTCCAGGTGTTGTCTATTGCTGACCTAACCTGGTAGTAGATCATCGATATCTGATCAGTGGGGGTCCTATACCCAAGAGCCTACAGATCAGTTGCTCCAAGAGTAACTTTAACTTGAGGAGGCAGTGAGGTAACATTGTGGTATGACATAGCCTATGTGCGGCTTAGTCTCATTGAGGACAATAGGGCAGTAGTCACATCCAGAGCAGCATTTCCATTTCTTACAGCAGTCCCATCCAAAGCAGCATATACATGTCTTAGACTAGTGAGATGGCGAGCTGTATTCACAGGCCTTGCACTAGTGTTATCCATAATGGCATCCTTTGGCATGTCTTAGCCTAGTGTGATCCAGAGGTGAATTGACATATGATCCACTAGTCCCATCCAAAGCAGCATATAGAGTAATGATGAGCTGAGATGCTAGCACTTGGGAATGATGTTTTGTTGCTGTCCTTGATGTAAGTAATCTGTGCGCATGGTGCTGAAATGTGTGTCCTTCCAAGAGCTGTGAAAGTGTGTTGGGCCCAGCATCAGCATCAGCAGCATCATCAGCATCAGCAGCAGCATCAGCAGCATCAGCATCTTGCTAGGTGATAGGCTTGTTAGGTTTGCAAGTGTAAAAGCGTTGTGAAAAGAGGTAGTTAAAGAAATGAGTGTTAAAGGGCCTTGTTCCGGTGTGAAAGTGGAAAAGGCGCAAATGGTACTGAGCATAGAGTGTTGTATTTGAAGTGTGTCTGCAGTAAGTAGTATGTGAGTGAAGGAATGAAAAAGATGAAAGTAGTGATAAAAAAAAATCGGGTGGAATCAGCCGACTGACCTTGGTCAAGCCCAGTGTGCCGTTGGTGACAGCGCTGAGGGCTGCATCGGGCATGTGCCGTGCATCTGACTGACCCACCCAATAGGAAAGTGGTTTCTTGTAGGTATTTATGTCTCAGCGGAGAGGGCGACATTCGAGTTATGGAGAGATTAATTTTGCGTTGTGCTTTTAATAACAGAATTGGAAAGTACTTTTCGAAAAACCACCCGTGGCCAAATTTTGCCAGCTCTGGCTAGCCCCAATGTATGGAGTAATGGAGTTGATCTGCCACCTGCCATGAGCTCATTTGCATAACTATCTCCCATTGGCTGGCTGGCTGGCTGGCTGGCTGGCTGGCTGTCTGGCTGTCCGTGTGCTCCTGCTGTATGAAGTGAATGGTGAGTTGTGCAGCTGCACCTGCCAGTCATCTAGCGCTGCTGCTTCTTCTTCTTCTTCTTCTTCTTCTTCTTCTTCTTCTTCTTCTTCTTCTTCTTCTTCTTCTTCTTCTTCCAGAGGAGCCCACTTCCTGCGTAAATGTAGTTGCCATAGGCAGGTCAGCCCTGCTCTCATCCATTCCAGCTCTTGTCTTTCATCCCAGCGTGATGATGGCTTAATTCTTGGGGAGGGAGACTGGCCTATTTCGCAGCAGGCGCCGCCGCCACCGCCCTGTGTTCCTTGACTTCTGCCTGCCACCACTCCCCAGTCTGTCTGGCAACACAAAGAAATCTAGTATCGGAAGCCAGACCCCCATCAACATTGGGACCGCACAGCAGATCCCCATACGTGCAGCCCACTGCCAGAACCTAGTAAAGTATAGGACGTAGCATTCAGGTACAGCAGGCGCAAAGGGCTGAGGAACAGCAGCACCAGCAAATCTAGGGATCATCCCATAAATTGCACGGCAGAAACCCCTCTCCAGGCAAAAGGGTTTGCAAATAGAAAAAACAATCCGGTCTGCCAGCAACTTGTATGGATGGAAAAATGTCCATTAATTGGAAAAAGCAGTAGAGGTGTGAGGACCGATACGTGGCGTACTGCTTTTTCCAGTCAAGGCTGAGGCCCCACGTTGCGGAAATGCAGCTTTTATTGTTACAGATTTTTTTTTTTTTTTTTTTTTTTGAGACAAAGCCAAGAATGGCTACAAAAGGAATAGGAAATATATAGGAAGTCCTTATACTTTTATCTTCTCCTCAGTCCACTCCTAGCTTTGGCTCAAAAAACCGCAACAAAAAAAGCTGCGTTTCTGCAATGTGGGGCTTTAGCCTCAAGGACATTTTTCCATCCATACGAGTTTCTGGCAGACCGGATAGTTATACATACATATATATATATATATATATATATATACATATATATATATATATATATATATATATATATATATATATAGTTTAAAAAACATAAAGGGAACACTCAAATACCACATCCTAGATCTGAATGAATAAATGAAATATTCTTATTGAATATTTTGTTCTGTACAAAGTTGAATGTGATGACAACAAAATCTCACAAAAATCATCAATGGAAATGAAATTTATTAACCAATGGAGGCCTGGATTTGGAGTCCCCGTGTCCCCCCACCCCTCTTCCCCAAATTAAAGTGGAAAAACACACTACGGGCTGATCCAACTTTGATGTAATGTCCTTAAAACATGTCAAAATGAGGCTCAGTAGTGTGCGTGGCCTCCACGTGCCGGCATGACCTCCCTACAAGGCCTGGGCATGCTCCTGATGAGATTGCGGATGTTCTCCTGAGGGATCTCCTCTCAGACCTGGACTAAAGCATCTGCCAACTCCTGGACAGTCTGTGGTGCAACGTGACGTTGGTGGATGGAGCAAGACATGATGTCCCAGATGTCTTGAATAATGATCCAGCAGAAGCCTGAAGAGTACTATGGTCTATTTACTAGGAGTTGTTGGATGGTGGGCCCCCAGAATCATTCTATTTGGGCCCAAGGAACCTCAGTCTAAGGGCTCGTTCACATCTGCGTTGTTCGGTCCTTATTGCAGGTTTCCGTTTCCTGCATAAAACAGATGCAGGAGACGGAAGCCTGCAGGAGACTTTCTCACCCATTCATTTGAATGGGTGAGAAAGCTGTCCGGCCGTGCGCGGCAGTGAGCGTTTTGCGCTCTCCGCCGCGAAACCGGGTTTTATAATCCGGACACAGAGTCGGACATGCACTACTCTGTGTCCGGATAAAAAAATCCGGTTTCGCGGCGGAGAGCCTAAAACGCTCACCGCCGCGCACGGCCGGACCCGGTCTATGGTTTCCGTCTTCTGCCATGCAGAAGACGGAAACCATAGTACGGAGACCCTGAACGCAGGTGTGAACCCAGCGTAACTCTTGTGTCGATCAGGGGTCTCAGATAACTCTAATTGTAGGTATCTTTTGACATATCTGTAGGACCCTCAAATGGGGTCCTGATGCACTTAGCTAAAAGCCAGAGGGGCCAGTGCCTGGTAAAGATCTTCAGATCTCAGAATTTGAGATGAGCGTGTACTGTTGGGATCAGCCGATCCCAACAGCACGCATGCATTGAAATGAATGGACGTAGCCGGCACGCGGGGGGGTTAAGCGGCCGGCGTCAAAGCGGAAGTACCAGGTGCTTCCATTCATTTCAATGCGTGCGTGCTGTTGGGATGGGCTGATCCCAACAGTACTCGCTCATCTCTACTCAGAATGAAAAAGTGGTTTTCCAGGTGTTGTCTATTGCTGACCTAACCTGGTAGTAGATCATCGATATCTGATCAGTGGGGGTCCTATACCCAAGAGCCTACAGATCAGTTGCTCCAAGAGTAACTTTAACTTGAGGAGGCAGTGAGGTAACATTGTGGTATGACATAGCCTATGTGCGGCTTAGTCTCATTGAGGACAATAGGGCAGTAGTCACATCCAGAGCAGCATTTCCATTTCTTACAGCAGTCCCATCCAAAGCAGCATATACATGTCTTAGACTAGTGAGATGGCGAGCTGTATTCACAGGCCTTGCACTAGTGTTATCCATAATGGCATCCTTTGGCATGTCTTAGCCTAGTGTGATCCAGAGGTGAATTGACATATGATCCACTAGTCCCATCCAAAGCAGCATATAGAGTAATGATGAGCTGAGATGCTAGCACTTGGGAATGATGTTTTGTTGCTGTCCTTGATGTAAGTAATCTGTGCGCATGGTGCTGAAATGTGTGTCCTTCCAAGAGCTGTGAAAGTGTGTTGGGCCCAGCATCAGCATCATCAGCATCAGCATCAGCATCAGCAGCAGCATCAGTAGCATCAGTAGCATCAGCAGCATCAGCATCTTGCTAGGTGATAGGCTTGTTAGGTTTGCAAGTGTAAAAGCGTTGTGAAAAGAGGTAGGTAAAGAAATGAGTGTTAAAGGGCCTTGTTCCGGTGTGAAAGTGGAAAAGGCGCAAATGGTACTGAGCATAGAGTGTTGTATTTGAAGTGTGTCTGCAGTAAGTAGTATGTGAGTGAAGGAATGAAAAAGATGAAAGTAGTGATAAAAAAAAATCGGGTGGAATCAGCCGACTGACCTTGGTCAAGCCCAGTGTGCCGTTGGTGACAGCACTGAGGGCTGCATCGGGCATGAGCCGTGCATCTGACTGACCCACCCAACAGGAAAGTGGTTTCTTGTAGGTATTTATGTCTCAGCGGATAGGGCGACATTCGACTTATGGAGAGATTAATTTTGCGTTGTACTTTTAATAACAGAATTGGAAAGTACTTTTCGAAAAACCACCCGTGGCCAAATTTTGCCAGCTCTGGCTAGTCCCAATGTATGGAGTAATGGAGTTGATCTGCCACCTGCCATGAGCTCATTTGCATAACTATCTCCCATTGGCTGGCTGTCTGGCTGGCTGTCTGGCTGTCCGTGTGCTCCTGCTGTATGAAGTGAATGGTGAGTTGTGCAGCTGCACCTGCCAGTCATCTAGCGCTGCTGCTTCTTCTTCTTCTTCTTCTTCTTCTTCTTCTTCTTCTTCTTCTTCTTCTTCTTCCAGAGGAGCCCACTTCCTGCGTAAATGTAGTTGCCATAGGCAGGTCAGCCCTGCTCTCATCCATTCCAGCTCTTGTCTTTCATCCCAGCGTGATGATGGCTTAATTCTTGGGGAGGGAGACTGGCCTATTTCGCAGCAGGCGCCGCCGCCACCGCCCTGTGTTCCTTGACTTCTGCCTGCCACCACTCCCCAGTCTGTCTGGCAACACAAAGAAATCTAGTATCGGAAGCCAGACCCCCATCAACATTGGGACCGCACAGCAGATCCCCATACGCGCAGCCCACTGCCAGAACCTAGTAAAGTATAGGACGTAGCATTCAGGTACAGCAGGCGCAAAGGGCTGAGGAACAGCAGCACCAGCAAATCTAGGGATCATCCCATAAATTGCACGGCAGAAACCCCTCTCCAGGCAAAAGGGTTTGCAAATAGAAAAAACAATCCGGTCTGCCAGCAACTTGTATGGATGGAAAAATGTCCATTAATTGGAAAAAGCAGTAGAGGTGTGAGGACCGATACGTGGCGTACTGCTTTTTCCAGTCAAGGCTGAGGCCCCACGTTGCGGAAATGCAGCTTTTATTGTTACAGATTTTTTTTTTTTTTTTTTTTTTTTTTTTTTTGAGACAAAGCCAAGAATGGCTACAAAAGGAATAGGAAATATATAGGAAGTCCTTATACTTTTATCTTCTCCTCAGTCCACTCCTAGCTTTGGCTCAAAAAACCGCAACAAAAAAAGCTGCGTTTCTGCAATGTGGGGCTTTAGCCTCAAGGACATTTTTCCATCCATACGAGTTTCTGGCAGACCGGATAGTTATACATACATATATATATATATATATATATATACATATATATATATATATATATATATATATATATATATATATATAGTTTAAAAAACATAAAGGGAACACTCAAATACCACATCCTAGATCTGAATGAATAAATGAAATATTCTTATTGAATATTTTGTTCTGTACAAAGTTGAATGTGATGACAACAAAATCTCACAAAAATCATCAATGGAAATGAAATTTATTAACCAATGGAGGCCTGGATTTGGAGTCCCCGTGTCCCCCCACCCCTCTTCCCCAAATTAAAGTGGAAAAACACACTACAGGCTGATCCAACTTTGATGTAATGTCCTTAAAACATGTCAAAATGAGGCTCAGTAGTGTGCGTGGCCTCCACGTGCCGGCATGACCTCCCTACAAGGCCTGGGCATGCTCCTGATGAGATTGCGGATGTTCTCCTGAGGGATCTCCTCTCAGACCTGGACTAAAGCATCTGCCAACTCCTGGACAGTCTGTGGTGCAACGTGACGTTGGTGGATGGAGCAAGACATGATGTCCCAGATGTCTTGAATAATGATCCAGCAGAAGCCTGAAGAGTACTATGGTCTATTTACTAGGAGTTGTTGGATGGTGGGCCCCCAGAATCATTCTATTTGGGCCCAAGGAACCTCAGTCTAAGGGCTCGTTCACATCTGCGTTGTTCGGTCCTTATTGCAGGTTTCCGTTTCCTGCATAAAACAGATGCAGGAGACGGAAGCCTGCAGGAGACTTTCTCACCCATTCATTTGAATGGGTGAGAAAGCTGTCCGGCCGTGCGCGGCAGTGAGCGTTTTGCGCTCTCCGCCGCGAAACCGGGTTTTATAATCCGGACACAGAGTCGGACATGCACTACTCTGTGTCCGGATAAAAAAATCCGGTTTCGCGGCGGAGAGCCTAAAACGCTCACCGCCGCGCACGGCCGGACCCGGTCTATGGTTTCCGTCTTCTGCCATGCAGAAGACGGAAACCATAGTACGGAGACCCTGAACGCAGGTGTGAACCCAGCGTAACTCTTGTGTCGATCAGGGGTCTCAGATAACTCTAATTGTAGGTATCTTTTGACATATCTGTAGGACCCTCAAATGGGGTCCTGATGCACTTAGCTAAAAGCCAGAGGGGCCAGTGCCTGGTAAAGATCTTCAGATCTCAGAATTTGAGATGAGCGTGTACTGTTGGGATCAGCCGATCCCAACAGCACGCATGCATTGAAATGAATGGACGTAGCCGGCACGCGGGGGGGTTAAGCGGCCGGCGTCAAAGGCGTCAAAGCGGAAGTACCAGGTGCTTCCATTCATTTCAATGCGTGCGTGCTGTTGGGATGGGCTGATCCCAACAGTACTCGCTCATCTCTACTCAGAATGAAAAAGTGGTTTTCCAGGTGTTGTCTATTGCTGACCTAACCTGGTAGTAGATCATCGATATCTGATCAGTGGGGGTCCTATACCCAAGAGCCTACAGATCAGTTGCTCCAAGAGTAACTTTAACTTGAGGAGGCAGTGAGGTAACATTGTGGTATGACATAGCCTATGTGCGGCTTAGTCTCATTGAGGACAATAGGGCAGTAGTCACATCCAGAGCAGCATTTCCATTTCTTACAGCAGTCCCATCCAAAGCAGCATATACATGTCTTAGACTAGTGAGATGGCGAGCTGTATTCACAGGCCTTGCACTAGTGTTATCCATAATGGCATCCTTTGGCATGTCTTAGCCTAGTGTGATCCAGAGGTGAATTGACATATGATCCACTAGTCCCATCCAAAGCAGCATATAGAGTAATGATGAGCTGAGATGCTAGCACTTGGGAATGATGTTTTGTTGCTGTCCTTGATGTAAGTAATCTGTGCGCATGGTGCTGAAATGTGTGTCCTTCCAAGAGCTGTGAAAGTGTGTTGGGCCCAGCATCAGCATCATCAGCATCAGCATCAGCAGCAGCAGCAGCAGCAGCATCAGTAGCATCAGTAGCATCAGCATCTTGCTAGGTGATAGGCTTGTTAGGTTTGCAAGTGTAAAAGCGTTGTGAAAAGAGGTAGGTAAAGAAATGAGTGTTAAAGGGCCTTGTTCCGGTGTGAAAGTGGAAAAGGCGCAAATGGTACTGAGCATAGAGTGTTGTATTTGAAGTGTGTCTGCAGTAAGTAGTATGTGAGTGAAGGAATGAAAAAGATGAAAGTAGTGATAAAAAAAAATCGGGTGGAATCAGCCGACTGACCTTGGTCAAGCCCAGTGTGCCGTTGGTGACAGCACTGAGGGCTGCATCGGGCATGTGCCGTGCATCTGACTGACCCACCCAATAGGAAAATGGTTTCTCGTCGGTATTTATGTCTCAGCGGAGAGGGCGACATTCGACTTATGGAGAGATTAATTTTGCGTTGTACTTTTAATAACAGAATTGGAAAGTACTTTTCGAAAAACCACCCGTGGCCAAATTTTGCCAGCTCTGGCTAGTCCCAATGTATGGAGTAATGGAGTTGATCTGCCACCTGCCATGAGCTCATTTGCATAACTATCTCCCATTGGCTGGCTGTCTGGCTGGCTGTCTGGCTGTCCGTGTGCTCCTGCTGTATGAAGTGAATGGTGAGTTGTGCAGCTGCACCTGCCAGTCATCTAGCGCTGCTGCTTCTTCTTCTTCTTCTTCTTCTTCTTCTTCTTCTTCTTCTTCTTCTTCTTCTTCTTCTTCCAGAGGAGCCCACTTCCTGCGTAAATGTAGTTGCCATAGGCAGGTCAGCCCTGCTCTCATCCATTCCAGCTCTTGTCTTTCATCCCAGCGTGATGATGGCTTAATTCTTGGGGAGGGAGACTGGCCTATTTCGCAGCAGGCGCCGCCGCCACCGCCCTGTGTTCCTTGACTTCTGCCTGCCACCACTCCCCAGTCTGTCTGGCAACACAAAGAAATCTAGTATCGGAAGCCAGACCCCCATCAACATTGGGACCGCACAGCAGATCCCCATACGCGCAGCCCACTGCCAGAACCTAGTAAAGTATAGGACGTAGCATTCAGGTACAGCAGGCGCAAAGGGCTGAGGAACAGCAGCACCAGCAAATCTAGGGATCATCCCATAAATTGCACGGCAGAAACCCCTCTCCAGGCAAAAGGGTTTGCAAATAGAAAAAACAATCCGGTCTGCCAGCAACTTGTATGGATGGAAAAATGTCCATTAATTGGAAAAAGCAGTAGAGGTGTGAGGACCGATACGTGGCGTACTGCTTTTTCCAGTCAAGGCTGAGGCCCCACGTTGCGGAAATGCAGCTTTTATTGTTACAGAGTTTTTTTTTTTTTTTTTTTGAGACAAAGCCAAGAATGGCTACAAAAGGAATAGGAAATATATAGGAAGTCCTTATACTTTTATCTTCTCCTCAGTCCACTCCTAGCTTTGGCTCAAAAAACCGCAACAAAAAAAGCTGCGTTTCTGCAATGTGGGGCTTTAGCCTCAAGGACATTTTTCCATCAATACGAGTTGCTGGCAGACCGGATAGTTATACATACATATATATATATATATATATATATATATATATATATATATATATATATAGTTTAAAAAACATAAAGGGAACACTCAAATACCACATCCTAGATCTGAATGAATAAATGAAATATTCTTATTGAATATTTTGTTCTGTACAAAGTTGAATGTGATGACAACAAAATCTCACAAAAATCATCAATGGAAATGAAATTTATTAACCAATGGAGGCCTGGATTTGGAGTCCCCGTGTCCCCCCACCCCTCTTCCCCAAATTAAAGTGGAAAAACACACTACAGGCTGATCCAACTTTGATGTAATGTCCTTAAAACATGTCAAAATGAGGCTCAGTAGTGTGCGTGGCCTCCACGTGCCGGCATGACCTCCCTACAAGGCCTGGGCATGCTCCTGATGAGGTTGCGGATGTTCTCCTGAGGGATCTCCTCTCAGACCTGGACTAAAGCATCTGCCAACTCCTGGACAGTCTGTGGTGCAACGTGACGTTGGTGGATGGAGCAAGACATGATGTCCCAGATGTCTTGAATAATGATCCAGCAGAAGCCTGAAGAGTA
>NW_027440019.1:5000-20000 GCF_031893055.1 Leptodactylus fuscus
TTCTGGTCCGCCTGGCGGCTGCCTCCGCCGGCTGCCAATCATCTCTCCCCGGCCGCCCGGGGGATTTCCCTTCTGCGCGCCTGTCAGCTCCTGCCAATCATCTCTCCCCGGCCGCCAAGGGGGATTTCCCTTCTGCGCGCCTGGCAGCTCCTGCCAATCATCTCTCCCCGGCCGCCCGGGGGATCTCGTTAAGGTCCGTGTTTCGTGGGGTTTTATTTCAAAGTTTGTCTTTTTTTTCCCCAAAGTGTCTAAGAGCCGATCGGCTCAGCGGGGGGCGCCCGTCGCCTCGCCCGGGATGGCGGCACCGGCGCCGGGTCGCCGTGCCTGCCAGCGGCCGCTCGGGGGATTTCCCTTCTGCGCGCCTGTCAGCTCCTGCCAATCATCTCTCCCCGGCCGCCCGGGGGATCTCTTATGGTCCGTGTTTTATGGGGTTTTTTTTTTGTGCGTTTGACCTTTTTTTCCCCCAAAGCGTCTAAGTGCCGATCGGCTCGGCGGGAGGCGCCCGCCTGAAAACTGCGGCTTGCCACGCGACCTGAAGAGGCTTGTCACGCAACCCGGGGGGGCGGTGCCCTCGCTCTGCCTCCCCCCCGCGGGGATCCGCCGTCGGCGGCCTGTGAGCAGAGTTCACTGGGACTTTGTCAGAGTCGGGTGTCCGATCCCCTGGTACTCTGACTTTTGGTAAGCTAATTGACAGGACTCGCTGTCTCGGACACGGTTCTTGACGGGGGTGTTCAAAAGTAGGTCACAGAGAGAGTGTCACCTGTCCCATTACATGAAGACCAACCACTCAAAGTGTCCGACTTTGTGGAACTCCGGCCCGGATCCGGCCGTCAAATTCAACCTCATTCCGGTAGTGCCTTTTCCGCTCCGAGGCCTCCTCCGGGGCCGTCCGACGCCCGGTTCCACGGCGGGACCCCCGACACCGACTCGAGGAGGTACCCCTTTTTGCCGGCCGAGGTGCGCCGCCGCCGGCGTGAGGACGCCGCTCCCCGGTGTGAAAAACGGCCGCCGGAGGAATTTTGAAAGTTGAAAATTTGGCAAAGTGTCGACGGAAGTGCCAACCGCGCCGGCGGGGAGGCGCCCGTCGCCTCGCCCGGGATGGCGGCACCGGCGCCGGGTCGCCGCGCCTGCCGCGGCCGCTAGTCTCCCCGGACGCCCGGGGGATTTCCCTTCCGCTCCCAGCGGCCGCAGTTCTCCTTCCGGTCCGCCTGGCGGCTGCCTCCGCCGGCTGCCAATCATCTCTCCGGATTTCCCTTCTGCGCGCCTGTCAGCTCCTGCAAATCCTCTCTCCCCGGCCGCTCGGGGAGGCGGGATCTCGCCCTCTGGTAGACGCTAGCAGCCTGCCACCTGCTAGGGACTCGGCCTCTGGCATTACCCAGGCTCCGGCAGCCCTGGGTCGGCCTGGCTTTTCCCAGCCGCCTGGGACGATCTCTCCCTCTGTCCTGGAACCCTGGGCCGGCCTGCCGCCTCAGGCTTAGCCCCCTGGGTCGCCTGGAAGTGGCGCCGCCTTGTGGACGAGCCGGGGAGAGCCGCTCTCCGTTGCCATCCGGTGGATTTTTAGCAAATTGCAGCTTTCCATAGCAAATTGCAGCCTTCCACCTGCTAGGGACTTAGCCTCCGGCATGTACCCAGGCTCTGGTAGCCCTGGGTAGGCCTGGCTTTCCCAGCCGCCTGGGACAAATCTCTCCCTCTCTCCTGGAACCCTGGGCCAGCCTGCCGCCTCAGGCTTAGCCCCCTGGGTCGCCTGGAAGTGGTGCCCTCTTGGTAGACACTTAGCAGAATGCAGCCTGCCACCTGCTAGGGACTTAGCCTCTGGCTTTACCCAGGCTCGGGTAGCCCTGGGTCGGCCTGGCTTTCCCAGCCGCCTGGGACAATCTCTCCCTCTCTCCTGGAACCCTGGGCCGGCCTGCCGCCTCAGGCTTAGCCCCCTGGGTCGCCTGGAAGTGGCGCCGCCTTGTGGACGAGCCGGGGAGAGCCGCTCTCCGTTGCCATCCGGTGGATTTTTAGCAAATTGCAGCTTTCCATAGCAAATTGCAGCCTTCCACCTGCTAGGGACTTAGCCTCCGGCATGTACCCAGGCTCGGGTAGCCCTGGGTAGGCCTGGCTTTCCCAGCCGCCTGGGACGATCTCTCCTTCTTCTCCTGGAACCCTGGGCCAGCCTGCCGCCTCAGGCTTAGCCCCCTGGGTTGCCTGGAAGTGGTGCCCTCTTGGTAGACACTTAGCAGAATGCAGCCTGCCACCTGCTAGGGACTTAGCCTCTGGCTTTACCCAGGCTCGGGTAGCCCTGGGTCGGCCTGGCTTTCCCAGCCGCCTGGGACAATCTCTCCCTCTCTCCTGGAACCCTGGGCCGGCCTGCCGCCTCAGGCTTAGCCCCCTGGGTCGCCTGGAAGTGGCGCCGCCTTGTGGACGAGCCGGGGAGAGCCGCTCTCCGTTGCCATCCGGTGGATTTTTAGCAAATTGCAGCTTTCCATAGCAAATTGCAGCCTTCCACCTGCTAGGGACTTAGCCTCCGGCATGTACCCAGGCTCGGGTGGCCCTGGGTAGGCCTGGCTTTCCCAGCCGCCTGGGTCAATCTCTCCCTCTCTCCTGGAACCCTGGGCCAGCCTGCCGCCTCAGGCTTAGCCCCCTGGGTCTCCTGGAAGTGTCGCCCTCTGGTAGACACTTAGCAGAATTCAGCCTGCCGCCTGCTAGGGACTCAGCCTCCGGCATGTACCCAGGCTCGGGTAGCCCTGGCTTTCCCAGCCGCCTGGGACAATCTCTCCCTCTCTCCTGGAACCCTGGGCCAGCCTGCCGCCTCAGGCTTAGCCCCCTGGGTCGCCTGGAAGTGGTGCCCTCTCGGTAGACACTTGGCAGCATGCAGCCTGCCACCTGCTAGGGACTTAGCCTCTGGCTTTACCCAGGCTCGGGTAGCCCTGGGTCGGCCTGGCTTTCCCAGCCGCCTGGGACGATCTCTCCCTCTCTCTCCTGGAACCCTGGGCCGGCCTGCCGCCTCAGGCTTAGCCCCCTGGGTCGCCTGGAAGTGGCGCCGCCTTGTGGACGAGCCGGGGAGAGCGGCTCTCCGTTGCCATCCGGTGGATTTTTAGCAGAATGCAGCCTGCAACCCGAGTGCTGGCGCCGCCTTGTGGACGAGCCGGGGACTGCGGCTCTCCGTTGCCATCCGGTGGATTTTTAGCAGATTGCAGCCTTCCACCTGCTAGGGACTTAGCCTCCGGCATGTGCCCAGGCTCGGGTAGCCCTGGGTAGGCCTGGCTTTCCCAGCCGCCTGGGACGATCTCTCCCTCTTCTCCTGGAACCCTGGGCCAGCCTGCCGCCTCAGGCTTAGCCCCCTGGGTTGCCTGGAAGTGGTGCCCTCTCGGTAGACACTTAGCAGAACGCAGCCTGCCGCCTGCTAGGGACTTATCCTCTGGCTTTACCCAGGCTGGGGTGGCCCTGGGTCGGCCTGGCTTTTTTCCCAGCCGCCTGGGACAATCTCTCCCTCTCTCCATGAACCCTGGGCCGGCCTGCCGCCTCAGACTTCCCCTTCCGCTCCGAGCGGCCGCAGTTCTCGTTCTGGTCCGCCTGGCAGCTACCTCCGCCGGCTGCCAATCATCTCTCTCTCTCTCTCCCCCCGGCCGCCCGGGGGAACTTCCCTTCTGCGCGCGCCTGGCAGCTACCTCCGCCTGCCAATCATCTCTCCCCCGGCCCTCCCGGGGGACCTCCCTTCTGCGCCGGCCGGCCGGCCGGCCGGCTGCAGTTCTCACTGGTCCGTGTTGTATGGGGTTTATTAAAATGTCGGTCTTTTTCCCCCAAAGTGTCTAAAAGTGCCGATCGGCTCGGCGGGAGGCGCCCGTCGCCTCCCCCGGGATGGCGGCACCGGCGCCCTCTCGCCGTACCTGCCAGCGGCCGCTCGTCTCCCCTGGCCCGCGCCGGGGGATTTCCCTTCTGCTCGGAGCGGCCGCAGTTCTCCTTCTGGTCCGCCTGGCGGCTGCCTCCGCCTGCTGCCAATCATCTCTCCCCGGCCGCACAGGGGGACTTCCCTTCTGCGCGCCTGGCAGCTCCTGCCAATCATCTCTCCCCGGCCGCCCGGGGGATCTCACCGAGGTCCGTGTTTCGTGGGGTTTTATTTCAAAGTTTGCCTTTTTTATTTTTTATTTTTTTCCCCAAAGTGTCCGAGAGCCGATCGGCTCAGCGGGGGGCGCCCGTCGCCTCGCCCGGGATGGCGGCACCGGCGCCCTCTCGCCGTACCTGCCAGCGGCCGCTCGTCTCCCCTGGCCCGCCCGGGGGATTTCCCTTCTGCTCGGAGCGGCCGCAGTTCTCATTCTAGCGCGCAGGGCAGCTCCTGCCAATCATCTCTCCCTTCCGCGACCAGCCGGAAGCGGTTCTCATTGGTCCGTGTTTCGTTGGTTATTTATTTTTCAAAGTTTGACTTTTTCTTTTTTTTTTCCCCAAAAGTGTCTAAAAGTGCCGATTGGCTCGGCGGGAAGCGCCCGCCTGAAAACCGAGGCTTGCCACGCGACCTAAAGAGGCTTGTCTCGCAACCCGGGGGGGCGGTGCCCTCGCTCTGCCTCCCCCCCGCAGGGATCCGCCGTCGGCGGCCTGTCAGCAGAGTTCACTGGGACTTTGTCAGAGTCGGGTGTCCGATGCCCTGGTACTCTGACTTTTGGTAAGCTAATTGACAGCACACGCTGTCTCGGACACGGTTCTTGACGGGGGTGTTCAAAAGTAGGTCACAGAGAGAGTGTCACCTGTCCCATTACATGAAGACCAACCACTCAAAGTGTCCGACTTTGTGGAACTCCGGCCCGGATCCGGCCGTCAAATTCAACCTCATTCCGGTAGTGCCTTTTCGGCTCCGAGGCCTCCTCCGGGGCCGTCCGACGCCCGGTTCCACGGCGGGACCCCCGACACCGACTCGAGGTGGTACCCCTTCGTGCCGGCCGAGGCGCGCCGCCGCCGGCGTGAGGGCGCCGCTCCCCGGAGTGAAACACGGCCGCCGGAGGAATTTTGAAAGTTGAAAATTTGACTAAGTGTCGACGGAAGTGCCATATGCGCCGGGCGGGAGGCGCCCGTCGCCTCGCCCGGGATGGCGGCGCCGGCGCCGGCTCGCCGCGCCTGCCAGAGGCCGCTCGTCTCCCCGGAGGCCCGGGGGATTTCCCTTCTGCTCGGAGCGGCCGCAGTTCTCCTTCTGGTCCGCCTGGCAGCTACCTCCGCCGGCTGCCAATCATCTCTCTCCCCGGCCCGGGGGGGACGACTCTCCCTTCTGCGCGTGCGCGCCTGTCAGCTCCTGCAAATCGTCTCTCCCGCCGCCCGCCGAGGGTGACTTCCCTTCTGCGCGTGCGCGCCTGTCAGCTCCTGCCAATCATCTCTCCTCTCTCCCCGCGGCCGCCCGGGGACTTTCCCTTCTGCGCGCGCGCGTGCGCGCCTGTCAGCTCCTGCAAATCGTCTCTCCCCCCGGCCGCCAAGGGGGATTTCCCTTCTGCGTGCGCGCCTGTCAGCTCCTGCAAATCCTCTCTCCCCGGCCGCTCGGGGAGGCGGGATCTCGCCCTCTGGTAGACGCTAGCAGCCTGCCACCTG
The DNA here is from genome assembly GCF_031893055.1 of Leptodactylus fuscus. Classification (NCBI taxonomy): domain Eukaryota; kingdom Metazoa; phylum Chordata; class Amphibia; order Anura; family Leptodactylidae; genus Leptodactylus; species Leptodactylus fuscus. Next base: position 10,554 of record NW_027440019.1, read on the forward strand.
CTAGGGACTCGGCCTCCGGCATTACCCAGGCAACGGCAGCCCTGGGTCGGCCTGGCTTTTTCCCAGCCGCCCGGGACGATCTCTCCCTCTCTCCTGGAACCCTGGGCCGGCCTGCCGCCCTCAGGCTTAGCCCCCTGGGTCGCCCGGAAGTGGCGCCGCCTTGTGGACGAGCCGGGGAGAGCGGCTCTACGTTGCCATCCGGTGGATTTTTAGCAAATTGCAGCTTTCCATAGCAAATTGCAGCTTTCCATAGCAAATTGCAGCTTTCCACCTGCTAGGGACTTATCCTCTGGCTTTACCCAGGCTGGGGTGGCCCTGGGTCGGCCTGGCTTTTTTCCCAGCCGCCTGGGACGATCTCTCCCTCTCTCCTGGAACCCCGGGCCGGCCTGCCGCCCTCAGGCTTAGCCCCCTGGGTCTCCTGGAAGTGTCTCCCTCTGGAAGTCACTTAGCAGAACGCAGCCTACCGCCTTGCTAGGGACTTAGCCTCTGGCTTTACCCAGGCTAGGGTAGCCCTGGGTCGGCCTGGCTTTTTTCCCAGCCGCCCGGGACGATCTCTCCCTCTCTCCTGGAACCCTGGGCCGGCCTGCCGCCCTCAGGCTTAGCCCCCTGGGTCGCCTGGAAGTGGCGCCGCCTTGTGGACGAGCCGGGAGAGAGCGGCTCTCCGTTGCCATCCGGTGGATTTTTAGCAGAATGCAGCCTGCAACCCGAGTGCTGGCGCCGCCTTGTGGACGAGCCGGGGACCGCGGCTCTCCGTTGCCATCCGGTGGATTTTTAGCAGAATGCAGCCTTCCACCTGCTAGGGACTTAGCCTCCGGCATGTATCCAGGCTCGGGTAGCCCTGGGTAGGCCTGGCTTTCCCAGCCGCCTGGGACAATCTCTCCCTCTCTCCTGGAGCCCATGGCCGGCCTGCCGCCCTCAGGCTTAGCCCCCTGGGTTTCCTGGAAGCGTCTACCTCTGGTAGACACTTAGCAGAATGCAGCCTTCCACCTGCTAGGGACTTAGCCTCCGGCATGTACCCAGGCTCGGGTAGCCCTGGGTAGGCCTGGCTTTCCCAGCCGCCTGGGACGATCTCTCCCTCTCTCCTGGAACCCTGGGCCGGCCTGCCGCCCTCAGGCTTAGCCCCCTGGGTCGCCTGGAAGTGGCGCCGCCTTGTGGACAAGCGGGGGAGAGCGGCTCTCCGTTGCCATCCGGTGGATTTTTAGCAGAATGCAGCCTGCAACCCGAGTGCTGGCGCCGCCTTGTGGACGAGCCGGGGACCGCGGCTCTCCGTTGCCATCCGGTGGATTTTTAGCAGATTGCAGCCTTCCACCTGCTAGGGACTTAGCCTCCGGCATGTACCCAGGCTCGGGTAGCCCTGGGTAGGCCTGGCTTTTTTCCCAGCCGCCTGGGACGAACTCTCCCTCTCTCCTGGAACCCTGGGCCGGCCTGCCGCCCTCAGGCTTAGCCCCCTGGGTCTCCTGGAAGTGTCTCCCTCTGGAAGTCACTTAGCAGAACGCAGCCTGCCGCCTGCTAGGGACTTAGCCTCTGGCTTTACCCAGGCTAGGGTAGCCCTGGGTCGGCCTGGCTTTTTTCCCAGCCGCCTGGGACGATCTCTCCCTCTCTCCTGGAACCCTGGGCCAGCCTGCCGCCTCAGGCTTAGCCCCCTGGGTTGCCTGGAAGTGGTGCCCTCTTGGTAGACACTTAGCAGATTGCAGCCTTCCACCTGCTAGGGACTTAGCCTCTGGCATTACCCAGGCTCGGGTCGGCCTGGCTGTCCCAGCCGCCTGGGACGATCTCTCCCTCTCTCCTGGAACCCTGGGCCGGCCTGCCGCCCTCAGGCTTAGCCCCCTGGGTCGCCTGGAAGTGGCGCCGCCTTGTGGACAAGCGGGGGAGAGCGGCTCTCCGTTGCCATCCGGTGGATTTTTAGCAGAATGCAGCCTGCAACCCGAGTGCTGGCGCCGCCTTGTGGACGAGCCGGGGACCGCGGCTCTCCGTTGCCATCCGGTGGATTTTTAGCAGATTGCAGCCTTCCACCTGCTAGGGACTTAGCCTCTGGCATTACCCAGGCTCGGGTAGGCCTGGCTGTCCCAGCCGCCTGGGACGATCTCTCCCTCTCTCCTGGAACCCTGGGCCGGCCTGCCACCTCAGGCTTAGCCCCCTGGGTCGCCTGGAAGTGGCGCCGCCTTGTGGGCAAGCGGGGGAGAGCGGCTCTCCGTTGCCATCCGGTGGATTTTTAGCAGAATGCAGCCTGCAACCCGAGTGCTGGCGCCGCCTTGTGGACGAGCCGGGGACTGCGGCTCTCCGTTGCCATCCGGTGGATTTTTAGCAGATTGCAGCCTTCCACCTGCTAGGGACTTAGCCTCTGGCATTACCCAGGCTCGGGTAGGCCTGGCTTTCCCAGCCGCCTGGGACCATCTCTCCCTCCCTCCTGGAACCCATGGCCAGCCTGCCGCCTCAGGCTTAGCCCCCTGGGTCTCCTGGAAGTGTCGCCCTCTGGTAGACACTTAGCAGAACGCAGCCTTCCACCTGTTAGGGACTTAGCCTCCGGCATGTACCCAGGCTCGGGTAGCCCTGGGTAGGCCTGGCTCTCCCAGCCGCCTGGGACGGTCTCTCCCTCTCTCCTGGAACCCTGGGCCAGCCTGCCGCCTCAGGCTTAGCCCCCTGGGTCTCCTGGAAGTGTCGCCCTCTGGTAGACACTTAGCAGAATGCAGCCTTCCACCTGCTAGGGACTTAGCCTCCGGCATGTACCCCGGCTCGGGTAGCCCTGGGTAGGCCTGGCTCTCCCAGCCGCCTGGGACGGTCTCTCCCTCTCTCCTGGAACCCTGGGCCAGCCTGCCGCCTCAGGCTTAGCCCCCTGGGTCTCCTGGAAGTGTCTCCCTCTGGAAGACACTTAGCAGAACGCAGCCTGCCACCTGCTAGGGACTTAGCCTCTGGCTTTACCCAGGCTTGGGTAGCCCTGGGTCGGCCTGGCTTTTTTCCCAGCCGCCCGGGACGATCTCTCCCTCTCTCCTGGAACCCTGGGCCGGCCTGCCACCTCAGGCTTAGCCCCCTGGGTCGCCTGGAAGTGGCGCCGCCTTGTGGATGAGCCGGGGAGAGCGGCTCTACGTTGCCATCCGGTGGATTTTTAACAGAATGCAGCCTGCAACCCGAGTGCTGGCGCCGCCTTGTGGACGAGCCGGGGACTGCGGCTCTCCGTTGCCATCCGGTGGATTTTTAGCAGATTGCAGCCTGCCAGCTGCTAGGGACTAAGTCTCTGGCGTTACCCAGGCTCGGGTAGCCCTGGCTTTCCCAGCCGCCTGGGACAATCTCTCCCTCCCTCCTGGAACCCATGGCCGGCCTGCCGCCCTCAGGCTTAGCCCCCTGGGTCTCCTGGAAGTGTCTCCCTCTGGAAGACACTTAGCAGAACGCAGCCTGCCACCTGCTAGGGACTTAGCCTCTGGCTTTGCCCAGGCTCGGGTAGCCCTGGGTCGGCCTGGCTTTTTTCCCAGCCGCCCGGGACGATCTCTCCCTCCCTCCTGGAACCCTGGGCCAGCCTGCCGCCTCAGGCTTAGCCCCCTGGGTCTCCTGGAAGTGTCGCCCTCTGGTAGACACTTAGCAGAATGCAGCCTTCCACCTGCTAGGGACTTAGCCTCCGGCATGTACCCCGGCTCGGGTAGCCCTGGGTAGGCCTGGCTCTCCCAGCCGCCTGGGACGGTCTCTCCCTCTCTCCTGGAACCCTGGGCCAGCCTGCCGCCTCAGGCTTAGCCCCCTGGGTCTCCTGGAAGTGTCGCCCTCTGGTAGACACTTAGCAGAATGCAGCCTTCCACCTGTTAGGGACTCAGCCTCCGGCATGTACCCAGGCTTGGGTAGCCCCAGCCCGGCCTGGCGCTCGCCGCAGGAAGGCCTCCTCGGGGGCTCCGTTTTTTTGGGGGGTTTTTTTTGTCAAAGTGTCTACGGAAGTGGAAGTTCTCTCAGGGGGAAGCTCCCCTCGGACCCTGCCCAGGAGGGTGAGCCCCGGCCCGGCTTGCCTCCCCTAGGCCCGCCCGCTCCGGAACCCGGTTCTCCCTGCAGACCCCGCCTCGGGGCAACCCTCCAGCTCCCCATCTCCCGGCAGCCGGGGTCAAATACAGCACCACCTCTTCCTTCCGCTGGCCCTCAAGAGTCCTCACCGCTCCCCCAGGCAGGCTTCCACGGGAGGCCGATCGGACCCCGCCATTAAGCCCCCTGACAAACGGCCGTCCCTGGAAGTCTCTCCGGGGCCGACTATTAAGTCCCACCGCCGACCCTCCGGGGCCGACTATTAAGTCCCACCGCCGACCCTCCGGGGCCGACTATTAAGTCCCACCGCCGACCCTCCGGGGCCGACTATTAAGTCCCACCGCCGACCCTCCGGGGCCGACTATTAAGTCCCACCGCCGACCCTCCGGGGCCGACTATTAAGTCCCACCGCCGACCCTCCGGGGCCGACTATTAAGTCCCACCGCCGACCCTCCGGGGCCGACTATTAAGTCCCACCGCCGACCCTCCGGGGCCGACTATTAAGTCCCACCGCCGACCCTCCGGGGCCGACTATTAAGTCCCACCGCCGACCCTCCGGGGCCGACTATTAAGTCCCACCGCCGACCCTCCGGGGCCGACTATTAAGTCCCACCGCCGACCCTCCGGGGCCGACTATTAAGTCCCACCGCCGACCCTCCGGGGCCGACTATTAAGTCCCACCGCCGACCCTCCGGGGCCGACTATTAAGTCCCACCGCCGACCCTCCGGGGCCGACTATTAAGTCCCACCGCCGACCCTCCGGGGCCGACTATTAAGTCCCACCGCCGACCCTCCGGGGCCGACTATTAAGTCCCACCGCCGACCCTCCGGGGCCGACTATTAAGTCCCACCGCCGACCCTCCGGGGCCGACTATTAAGTCCCACCGCCGACCCTCCGGGGCCGACTATTAAGTCCCACCGCCGACCCTCCGGGGCCGACTATTAAGTCCCACCGCCGACCCTCCGGGGCCGACTATTAAGTCCCACCGCCGACCCTCCGGGGCCGACTATTAAGCCCACTGCCAGAGATAGCACTCATGGGAATCTCTCTGGGCCCGACTATTAAGTCCAACTGTGACTTATGCTTGGAAATGTGACTTATGCTTGGAAATGTGACTTATGCTGGCAAATGTGACTTATGCTGGCAAATGTGACTTATGCTGGCAAATGTGACTTATGCTGGCAAATGTGACTTATGCTGGGAAATGTGACTTGTCCTCCCAAATGTGACTTATGCTGGCAAATGTGACTTATGCTGGCAAATGTGACTTATGCTGGCAAATGTGACTTATGCTGGCAAATGTGACTTATGCTGGCAAATGTGACTTATGCTGGCAAATGTGACTTATGCTGGGAAATGTGACTTGTCCTCCCAAATGTGACTTATGCTGGCAAATGTGACTTATGCTGGCAAATGTGACTTATGCTGGCAAATGTGACTTATGCTGGCAAATGTGACTTATGCTGGCAAATGTGACTTATGCTGGCAAATGTGACTTATGCTGGCAAATGTGACTTATGCTGGCAAATGTGACTTATGCTGGCAAATGTGACTTGTCCTCCCAAATGTGACTTATGCTGGGAAATGTGACTTGTCCTCCCAAATGTGACTTATGCTGGCAAATGTGACTTGTCCGCCCGAATGTGACTTATCCAGCTAAATGAGACTTCTCCCTAAGCTGAGCTCCAGGGAGGGTAGCTGGTAGACTGGGGGCTTAATCTTCAGCTTCTACCGGGCTTATGGAGCCCTGAGTCGGCCTGGCTCTCCCAGCCGCCGGGGACAATCTCTCCCTCTCTCCTGGAACCCTGGGCCAGCCTGCCGCCTCAGGCTCGCCCCCCTGGGTCTCCTGGAAGTGGCGCCGCCTTGTGGACGAGCCGGGGAGAGCGGCTCTCCGTTGCCATCCGGTGGATTTTTAGCAGAATGCAGCCTGCAACCTGAATGCTGGCGCCGCCTTGTGGACAAGCCGGGGAGCGCGCCTCTCCGTTGCCATCCGGTGGATTTTTAGCAGATTGCAGCCTTCCACCTGCTAGGGACTTAGCCTCCGGCGTTACCCAGGCTCGGGTAGCCCTGGGTAGGCCTGGCTTTCCCAGCCGCCTGGGACAATCTCTCCCTCTCTCCTGGAACCCTGGGCCTGCCTGCCGCCTCAGGCTTAGCCCCCTGGGTTGCCTGGAAGTGGTGCCCTCTTGGTAGACACTTAGCAGAATGCAGCCTGCCACCTGCTAGGGACTGAGCCTCCGGCATTACCCAGGCTCGGGTAGCCCTGGGTAGGCCTGGCTCTCCCAGCCGCCTGGGACAATCTCTCCCTCTCTCCTGGAACCCTGGGCCAGCCTGCCGCCTCAGGCTCGCCCCCCTGGGTCTCCTGGAAGTGGCGCCGCCTTGTGGACGAGCCGGGGAGAGCGGCTCTCCGTTGCCATCCGGTGGATTTTTAGCAGAATGCAGCCTGCAACCTGAATGCTGGCGCCGCCTTGTGGACAAGCCGGGGAGCGCGCCTCTCCGTTGCCATCCGGTGGATTTTTAGCAGATTGCAGCCTTCCACCTGCTAGGGACTTAGCCTCCGGCGTTACCCAGGCTCGGGTAGCCCTGGGTAGGCCTGGCTTTCCCAGCCGCCTGGGACAATCTCTCCCTCTCTCCTGGAACCCTGGGCCTGCCTGCCGCCTCAGGCTTAGCCCCCTGGGTTGCCTGGAAGTGGTGCCCTCTTGGTAGACACTTAGCAGAATGCAGCCTGCCACCTGCTAGGGACTGAGCCTCCGGCATTACCCAGGCTCGGGTAGCCCTGGGTAGGCCTGGCTCTCCCAGCCGCCTGGGACAATCTCTCCCTCTCTCCTGGAACCCTGGGCCAGCCTGCCGCCTCAGGCTCGCCCCCCTGGGTCTCCTGGAAGTGGCGCCGCCTTGTGGACGAGCCGGGGAGAGCGGCTCTCCGTTGCCATCCGGTGGATTTTTAGCAGAATGCAGCCTGCAACCTGAATGCTGGCGCCGCCTTGTGGACAAGCCGGGGAGCGCGCCTCTCCGTTGCCATCCGGTGGATTTTTAGCAGATTGCAGCCTTCCACCTGCTAGGGACTTAGCCTCCGGCGTTACCCAGGCTCGGGTAGCCCTGGGTAGGCCTGGCTTTCCCAGCCGCCTGGGACAATCTCTCCCTCTCTCCTGGAACCCTGGGCCTGCCTGCCGCCTCAGGCTTAGCCCCCTGGGTTGCCTGGAAGTGGTGCCCTCTTGGTAGACACTTAGCAGAATGCAGCCTGCCACCTGCTAGGGACTGAGCCTCCGGCATTACCCAGGCTCGGGTAGCCCTGGGTAGGCCTGGCTTTCCCAGCCGCCTGGGACAATCTCTCCCTCTCTCCTGGAACCCTGGGCCTGCCTGCCGCCTCAGGCTTAGCCCCCTGGGTTGCCTGGAAGTGGTGCCCTCTTGGTAGACACTTAGCAGAATGCAGCCTGCCACCTGCTAGGGACTGAGCCTCCGGCATTACCCAGGCTCGGGTAGCCCTGGGTAGGCCTGGCTCTCCCAGCCGCCTGGGACAATCTCTCCCTCTCTCCTGGAACCCTGGGCCAGCCTGCCGCCTCAGGCTCGCCCCCCTGGGTCTCCTGGAAGTGGCGCCGCCTTGTGGACGAGCCGGGGAGAGCGGCTCTCCGTTGCCATCCGGTGGATTTTTAGCAGAATGCAGCCTGCAACCTGAATGCTGGCGCCGCCTTGTGGACAAGCCGGGGAGCGCGCCTCTCCGTTGCCATCCGGTGGATTTTTAGCAGATTGCAGCCTTCCACCTGCTAGGGACTTAGCCTCCGGCGTTACCCAGGCTCGGGTAGCCCTGGGTAGGCCTGGCTTTCCCAGCCGCCTGGGACAATCTCTCCCTCTCTCCTGGAACCCTGGGCCTGCCTGCCGCCTCAGGCTTAGCCCCCTGGGTTGCCTGGAAGTGGTGCCCTCTTGGTAGACACTTAGCAGAATGCAGCCTGCCACCTGCTAGGGACTGAGCCTCCGGCATTACCCAGGCTCGGGTAGCCCTGGGTAGGCCTGGCTCTCCCAGCCGCCTGGGACAATCTCTCCCTCTCTCCTGGAACCCTGGGCCAGCCTGCCGCCTCAGGCTCGCCCCCCTGGGTCTCCTGGAAGTGGCGCCGCCTTGTGGACGAGCCGGGGAGAGCGGCTCTCCGTTGCCATCCGGTGGATTTTTAGCAGAATGCAGCCTGCAACCTGAATGCTGGCGCCGCCTTGTGGACAAGCCGGGGAGCGCGCCTCTCCGTTGCCATCCGGTGGATTTTTAGCAGATTGCAGCCTTCCACCTGCTAGGGACTTAGCCTCCGGCGTTACCCAGGCTCGGGTAGCCCTGGGTAGGCCTGGCTTTCCCAGCCGCCTGGGACAATCTCTCCCTCTCTCCTGGAACCCTGGGCCTGCCTGCCGCCTCAGGCTTAGCCCCCTGGGTTGCCTGGAAGTGGTGCCCTCTTGGTAGACACTTAGCAGAATGCAGCCTGCCACCTGCTAGGGACTGAGCCTCCGGCATTACCCAGGCTCGGGTAGCCCTGGGTAGGCCTGGCTCTCCCAGCCGCCTGGGACAATCTCTCCCTCTCTCCTGGAACCCTGGGCCAGCCTGCCGCCTCAGGCTCGCCCCCCTGGGTCTCCTGGAAGTGGCGCCGCCTTGTGGACGAGCCGGGGAGAGCGGCTCTCCGTTGCCATCCGGTGGATTTTTAGCAGAATGCAGCCTGCAACCTGAATGCTGGCGCCGCCTTGTGGACAAGCCGGGGAGCGCGCCTCTCCGTTGCCATCCGGTGGATTTTTAGCAGATTGCAGCCTTCCACCTGCTAGGGACTTAGCCTCCGGCGTTACCCAGGCTCGGGTAGCCCTGGGTAGGCCTGGCTTTCCCAGCCGCCTGGGACAATCTCTCCCTCTCTCCTGGAACCCTGGGCCTGCCTGCCGCCTCAGGCTTAGCCCCCTGGGTTGCCTGGAAGTGGTGCCCTCTTGGTAGACACTTAGCAGAATGCAGCCTTCCACCTGCTAGGGACTTAGCCTCCGGCATTACCCAGGCTCGGGTAGCCCTGGGTAGGCCTGGCTTTCCCAGCCGCCTGGGACAATCTCTCCCTCTCTCCTGGAACCCTGGGCCAGCCTGCCGCCTCAGGCTTAGCCCCCTGGGTTGCCTGGAAGTGGTGCCCTCTTGGTAGACACTTAGCAGAATTCAGCCTGCCGCCTGCTAGGGACTCAGCCTCCGGCATGTACCCAGGCTCGGGTAGCCCTGGCTTTCCCAGCCGCCTGGGACAATCTCTCCCTCTCTCCTGGAACCCATGGCCGGCCTGCCGCCTCAGGCTCGCCCCCCTGGGTTTCCTGGAAGTGGAGCCGCCTTGTGGACAAGCCGGGGAGCGCGGCTCTCCGTTGCCATCCGGTGGATTTTTAGCAGATTGCAGCCTGCCACCTGCTAGGGACTTAGTCTCTGGCGTTACCCAGGCTCGGGTAGCCCTGCCTTTTCCCAGCCG
>NW_027440019.1:30000-31244 GCF_031893055.1 Leptodactylus fuscus
TCTGGTCCGCCTGGCGGCTGCCTCCGCCGGCTGCCAATCATCTCTCCCCGGCCGCCCGGGGGATTTCCCTTCTGCGCGCCTGTCAGCTCCTGCCAATCATCTCTCCCCGGCCGCCAAGGGGGATTTCCCTTCTGCGCGCCTGGCAGCTCCTGCCAATCATCTCTCCCCGGCCGCCCGGGGGATCTCGTTAAGGTCCGTGTTTCGTGGGGTTTTATTTCAAAGTTTGTCTTTTTTTTCCCCAAAGTGTCTAAGAGCCGATCGGCTCAGCGGGGGGCGCCCGTCGCCTCGCCCGGGATGGCGGCACCGGCGCCGGGTCGCCGTGCCTGCCAGCGGCCGCTCGGGGGATTTCCCTTCTGCGCGCCTGTCAGCTCCTGCCAATCATCTCTCCCCGGCCGCCCGGGGGATCTCTTATGGTCCGTGTTTTATGGGGTTTTTTTTTTGTGCGTTTGACCTTTTTTTCCCCCAAAGCGTCTAAGTGCCGATCGGCTCGGCGGGAGGCGCCCGCCTGAAAACTGCGGCTTGCCACGCGACCTGAAGAGGCTTGTCACGCAACCCGGGGGGGCGGTGCCCTCGCTCTGCCTCCCCCCCGCGGGGATCCGCCGTCGGCGGCCTGTGAGCAGAGTTCACTGGGACTTTGTCAGAGTCGGGTGTCCGATCCCCTGGTACTCTGACTTTTGGTAAGCTAATTGACAGGACTCGCTGTCTCGGACACGGTTCTTGACGGGGGTGTTCAAAAGTAGGTCACAGAGAGAGTGTCACCTGTCCCATTACATGAAGACCAACCACTCAAAGTGTCCGACTTTGTGGAACTCCGGCCCGGATCCGGCCGTCAAATTCAACCTCATTCCGGTAGTGCCTTTTCCGCTCCGAGGCCTCCTCCGGGGCCGTCCGACGCCCGGTTCCACGGCGGGACCCCCGACACCGACTCGAGGAGGTACCCCTTTTTGCCGGCCGAGGTGCGCCGCCGCCGGCGTGAGGACGCCGCTCCCCGGTGTGAAAAACGGCCGCCGGAGGAATTTTGAAAGTTGAAAATTTGGCAAAGTGTCGACGGAAGTGCCAACCGCGCCGGCGGGGAGGCGCCCGTCGCCTCGCCCGGGATGGCGGCACCGGCGCCGGGTCGCCGCGCCTGCCGCGGCCGCTAGTCTCCCCGGACGCCCGGGGGATTTCCCTTCCGCTCCCAGCGGCCGCAGTTCTCCTTCCGGTCCGCCTGGCGGCTGCCTCCGCCGGCTGCCAATCATCTCTCC
>NW_027440020.1:0-31077 GCF_031893055.1 Leptodactylus fuscus
CATGACATGTTCATTTTATGTTCCCCTCACACATATCCCTGTCAAGAGAACAGTTTGGAAATCTACAATGTCTCCCACTCCATCCTTCCCCCAGTCACTCCGTGCCACCGCACACTCTTTCCACCTCTTTTATTGTCTTACAAGATCTGTCTCTAGAAAAAGCCTTGAAATAATCTTCGATTCAGGCACCTGCAGGATAAGAAGCCGTGTGCAGCTTATGTGACATGTCAGTTTTTCCAGCCCTTCTCGGCTCAGAGGGAGAGATTTATCTAGTTATACGTATTTCTTTCAGAAATCTACACCGGTGGTTTCTCTTAGAGATCCAAAGTCATTGCTATACTTGTACTTATTGTCTATGCAAGTTCTTGCTACTGAACTTAAATCTATCCAGAATTAAGGGAAAAAAAACGCATCGTCTTGGACGGGAAGCGGTACGGTTGCGGTGTGTATAATACTTCACTGTAATTGTAGTTAGTTTTCTACAAGAATTGGTAGATTAGTCTTTACAGAACCTTTACACTCCCTCGTAGACGGCGTAAATTAGACGGACCCATTCTGATGCATTTGTAGCACATTTCTGATGTTTTCAGGTGGATAAAAAGATTTCTGCTCTGTTTCCCCTTCCCCCCTCACCACCTGTCATTTTGGAAGCTTGCCACCCCTCCCTTGTGCCTGGCATCAGAACAGAGAGGGAATGAGCTCTGACTCTTTACAATCAGCAGCCGGCACAAGGCATTTCAACCGGCTGTAAAGTGATGTACCTGTGGGTTTTTTTAGGACTCCGGCGTCAGGACAGTGAGTTGTTACAGTTCCAGACGTCAGACGCTATCAAAGTTTCGGTTTGCTCTCATTTTTTTTTTTTTTTTTTTTTGCCATTTAATTTTGGTCACTTGATAGTGATAAATATAAATTGCTATCTCAAGATGGTGGGATGCATAATTGAACTTGATTTTAGTCATTTTGCATTTCCCTGACAGCTCGCTCTGCACCGTCCCCCATGCAAAAAAAAAAAAAAGATCACGAACATGTCATTTTCTTGATGAAACCGATTTCCACCGGGAGACCATTGTTTTTAATGTAGGTCTCTCGGTCTAGCTGGAAGTCATGCAAGTGCTCCACTACCAGGATATCTCTTCATTCATCTTGAATTCTACGCAAAGGAATAACTGTCCTGACGTAGTCCATCGCCAAAGGCTATTGGAAGGGTCTTTGTACTGTTACAATTCTGGGGAGAACATTTGAACATTTGGGTACCAGATTGTCACAGGTTGAAGCGTTGGCCCTCTTCTTTGTTTTCTGAAGCTTAGATTAGAAATCGTACAAAGAACCTAATCCAGTGATTTACAAGACACCTTTATTGGAACGCAGGGCACATAAATTGTTTGGGGAAGTCAAAATTTTAATTTGTTTGTTTGTAGATGAGCCAGTCTTCTACCTCATACAAAAATACATATCTGAAAGGAGTTATCCAAGGAAAAATAAAGCTTAGGGCGGGTTAACATCTGCGCCCAGTCTCTGCTTTGTGGGTTTCCGTCCTCTGCCCAAGAAACTGGACAGGAGACGGAAACCTGGCAGTCAGTGTCCGCCCGTGAGCGTATTCTGGTCTCTGCGGCGAAACCGTTTTCTTTTTAACCAGACACATGTCCGACTTTGTGTCCGGTTAAAAAAAAACGGTTTCGCCGCAGAGAGGCAGAAGACGCTCACGGGCGGAAACTTTGCAAACCCATTCAAATGAAAACTGACTGCCTGTTTCAGTCTCCTGTCCAGTTTCTCGGGCAGAAGATGGAAACCTGCAAAGCGGAGACCGGGCGCAGGTGTGAACCCGCCCTTACCAATACATTCCCCTGTTAGTAATAAACCCAGATCCCATAGAGCACACAAGTTTCCTGTACAGAAGGCAGTTTGGGAGGTCTGAACTCTAGTTGCTCTGCCTTGGTGGCTTTCCAACTCTGTAGGCTCGGTTCGTATTAGCGTTCAGGCCATTCCGTTCCTCTATCCGCATGAAATATGCAGAAGGAAAAGTCCTGCAAGAGGCACTTTTCTCTACACATTTTTCATGTGGAAACCACACAGAACACATTATAGTCTATGGGTTCTGCAGATGTCCCTAGATGTATGACTTATTTTTGTTTGTCTTATGAGGGATCTATAGCCCAAGTGAGAACATACCTTGACATCTCTGACCCATTTCCCTTGGAGAGGGAACCCAGCAAGGTTGTCCATTGCTTCCTCTGGGTTTCGATATTGTATTGCTACTCCATGGCACAAACCTCAACTTTCTTGATTTGTACCATTGCCCAATCTGTATTGGAGATTGCCACTCTTTTGTGCTCTCCAAGAACCCCATTAACCCATGTTTTTTTTTTTTACCTTGATTCTTTACTAGGCTGGTTTTATGCGCAAGGGTAAGAATGAAACTCTTGAGATGGCTCTCCATAGAATCTAATACACACCTGTTAAGGCACCTGAAGATTTGGGCCTCCACATCTGACTTGTGGATTAGGTGTCAGCCTGTGTCGGGTCCCTCACTTTACCGCATATTGTCATGCCCCAAGGTTCATCTGTTTAGGTTGGAGGTCATGGAGTATCATAGTGACTTTCCACTAATTTTCACCCATCAGGTCTGCCTTTTGGATAGTATGAATGATGTGATACCAGATTACCATGATCATTTTTTTTTTTTTCTTTACCAGTTCATACATGTTTTGTACTGAAGTCCAGTCTTGTTGCAGACAAAATTAAAGGCAAAAAAGACTGCTCCATCAGTCACTAAGTGCCCCCGCAACAAGATGTAAAAGGTATTAGGCGCGATATTAGTGCTGGCACTTCTGGCAGCAACTTATCTCCCCTGTGAATAAAAAGATTAGACATATTGAAATACACCTGCCCAGCTTTTCTGTCCCTCAGTATCTTTGGAGAGTCAGAAGACTCTAAGGCCGCCTCAGGTTCCGGACCAAAAAACGGGTAGCCGCGACTGAATGTTGATGCACTGCACTGACATCCAGTTGCTCACTCCGCTCCGGATTAGGCCCAAGGAATGGGAGGGAGTGTCTTCAGGCCGAATCGCAAGGTGACTAGGCCTGAAGAATGAGCATGTTGCTTCTTTTTCCAGAAGCAGGAACAAACCGGCTCCTGGAAAAAAAGACCTGACTGGCTCCCATTGATTTCAATGGGAGCCGTCTTTTTGGTCAGGATCTTGAGGCGTATATGGCCTCAAAATCCTGACCAAAAAAAACCTGTGTGAACTTAAGGCCCCACGTTGCAGAGACGCAGCTTTTTTCGTTGCAGATTTTGTTGCATTTTTTTGAGCCAAGGCCAAGAATGGCTACAAAAGGAATGGGAAATACATAGGAAGTTATTACACTTCTCCCTTCTGCTCAATCCACTCCTGGCCTTTGCTCAAAAAATGCAACAAAATCTGCACCGAAAAAAGCTGCGTTTCCACAACGTGGGTCCTTAGCCTTATACACATTACATGATCAGTCTTCCCAAAATTGGTGGGTTGGTGTTATATTATGGTGTCTAATCCGTATGGCCAATTGAAGGTGACAGTACTCACTAATATTGGCCAGGTCCTCCATTTCGGCAGTACTTTACACCCTTTTCCCTATAAAAAGTGCATACCTGCTTGGCAAGGTATGTTTGGGGGAGGGCTCGGTCTTTGGGAGGGGGAAGAATATCTGACCTACAGACCTAGTGTCTATGGCCAAATCTTAGACCTGTATGGGATAAGACATAACCTATTTGGCCAAAAAAAAAAAAAAAAATACTCAGATTTCACCATTCAGGAGCTCTACATTTCCGGATATGCCAGAATAGTGTGATCTTTGCTCTGTACAGATGCTTGACTATTCACATCATTGCAGGCTGTGATCTTTCCGTTCCATCTACAGGTAATCTCTTTGCTGTATTTTGGTCCCACAGCCTCTCACCGTATGACCTTACATGGCTACATCTGTAGTGTTCATGAAATCTGACAGCTCCATTTTGACCCTGCAGAACCTGTAAAGGGAACCTGTCATGTAGAACGTGCTCTCCTATCTGCAGGCGGCATGTTATAGAGCAGAAGGTTGAGGAGACTGTTCTATATTTGTGTGGGAAAAGATCTGATATATCATTTATTCACTCATTGCTCACTGATGGGTAAAGAGTCCAGTGGGCGGTCTCAGCTATTGACTGACAACCTTCCCTGCATGTGTATGAATAAACAACTAGCTGAGGATCATTGAGTAGCACCGCCCACTGGACTCCTAAGACTAGAATGAGCATCTAAATTCTAGATTATTGCAAATATATATTAGGCCTGGAGCACATGAGCAAGTGGTGCAGCACCGCAGGATTCTCCAATCCTAGGTCAACAGTAGGAAAGCCATGGCACTCACTTCATTAGATGCAGTGAAAAAGTTTTATTATTGCAATATAGAAAATTTGCGTAATTGTCCACCAATGTATAACGACGTTATCCACAATAAATTACGTAGAGGCGGGTGGCGACGTTTCAGTTGCCTGAGCAACCTTTTCCACTCCCACTCTTTAATGTGGAGGAGATATAAATCGCGGTGGAGCCACATACGCCGGGGTGCATGCACCATCTCTTCAGGAACATTGTGAGATCATGAAACTTGCTAATATAGATGTTGCTCCTACGTGGCCTCTAACTTAAGGCCATAATTCTTCTATGATGATTCTCCTAATGACGCTCCGTATCTGAGACTCAAGACTGACCACATTGTCGCATGTAAACATAGGACATACTACCACAAACAATGTCCCTTTAGAGCGTGTTCCTCCCTAATGTGGCTGTATTGGTCTATGTAAAAAACTGACATAGTCAACTACACCAGTTTTATCACAGTAGCTGATGCTTCCTGATAAATCTTCGGTATCTTTAAACATCTTTGTCTAACTTTATACCTCCTTCTGTTGGCCTTAGTTTATGCCAACAAATGTGGAGAAGTGTTGACGCCTCTTTTGGTGTATAATGTTGCATCGTAAACGAGCTTTCCACGCTAAAGGTATTGATGATAGGTCACTAATATCAGATCTATGGGTTCTGATATGTGGCAACCCCCCATCGATTATTAGCTGTTCGCTGTTTTACACAGAGAATGGAGCAGGAAGCGGACAGCGCTGTTCTCCATGAGAGTAACTACTGCCATAATAGTTGCTGCAGCTGCTATGGAGCCCTGTGACCTTAGGACATTATTGTATTCACCCTGTAAGAGAGGCTATTACTATATGGGGGAGCCTGTAATGGACACTTCTGTATGGGGACCTGTAAAGGGGATATATTGTATGGGGGATTATAAAGGGGGTTATACCACATGGTTTCTAATAAGGGGGCGTTACACCATGTGGGGGGAAGGGGGCCCAGTCAAAAGCTCGCTATTGGGCACTGTTTTTCCTAGTTACGGCCCTACTGTTTTTTTGTTTGGTAGTTGAACTGAGTGATTGCAGCTACACACAGAACAGCGCTGTCTGCTTCCTGCTCCATTCTCTGTGTATTAACTGCTGAGAATAGCACATGGATGGGGGTGTTGGATGTCAGACCCCCACTGATCTGATATTGATAACCTCTTCTTAGCTCATCAATATTTTTAGCCCCAAAACCCACTGTCCTCTATGACCCTTTGGTGGGGGAGGCATAAAAAATTTCTAAAGCAGATAATTGGTTTGTTGCAAAGCACATGCAAGAGATTTTTGGCCCATTTAACTTAGTAAATTTCCCCCCCGAGTTTCCCAACCTGTTCCCTACAGCTGTTGCAAAACTACAACTCTCAGGATCCCGCTGGGTGTTGTAGGTTTGCAACAGCTGGAGGGAGACCCAGGCCAAGAACATTGTACTATAAGTGAATATCTCCTAGCAAATAAAAGTTTTTAAAAAAAAGTTACTGCCAATGTTTACCATGTCTGAATAAGGCCGATTTCTTTTGCTGACTCCCTTCGTGCTGTTTACATTACACAAATTCCAAGAAGAAAATAATACGAAACCCAAACATCGCGGGTGTCTCGTTCGGATGAAACACGGCGGGACACAATTAATACAGACCCCAGATGTTAAACAAGTATGCTTTTCTTACAAGGAATCGGACGTCTTAAATGAGAATAACACAAACTAATTTCTTCCTGTTGATTTCAGGTCATTCAAGGCGGAGAGAGAAAAAAAAAAAAATGTGTCAGTTTTAATTTCAATAAAAAGTAATCCATCTATTTGCAGTCAACATATTTGATGGCCTTCCGAGATTTCCTTAATTAACTCTCCATAGACCTCTCTTGTAACAGCGCCGAGGTAACAATCCTGACTTTGAAGGTATTCCGAGAATGATTTTTTTTCCGATCACACCAAATGACTTTTTATGGCTTAGAGACTTTTTGTATATTTTTTTTTCTCCATTTTTTTTTTTTAAAGAAAAGTTCACGGTTGAATATTTGTACTCGGAGATTATAAGACCATTGACCAGGAATAAGCGTCTGTTGGCAGTTATTGTCAGCATTATCAGGCAAGAGGAAACTTTCCATCTGTGGTCTCGAACCAAAAGACAAGAGGATACATTTCTTAACAGATGGCGGTGCACAATAGCACCAAGATGAGCCACCGGAGACACTCAGTCAGTCACTAGATATTTTCAGCAACATCTTGAAATAAATTGTCCCTCAAGATTTGCAAGTCTTTAAGAAAAAAATAAACCAAGAAATTGACAAATTTCAAAACATCACATGCTCAGACATAACCCGTCTTAGATGTAGCAGAAGATTAGGCTGACGGGGAGAATAAAGAAATGTGCAGACTGCTGCCTTGTAGGAAGGATGTAGGGTCATTGTCTGTAAAATGCTATTTTTCTGAGCAGGGATCTCAATGCGGCTGATTAGTTCATGTTTATGACAACTCAATGGATGGCTTAACCCTTTCACTACCGGGGTATTTTGTTATAGTGATTTTTTTTTTTTTACTACATGTTCATCTGATGGCGATCACCTTTTGTTGTAGTTATTAATAACCCATTCAAATAATATTTGCAAAATTCGACAGATTTATTTTTGTACAATTTTTTTGTAGAAATATTTTTAATTGGGGAATTTTAATATATATATATATATATATATATATATATATATATATATATATATATTAAAATTCATATATATATATATATATATATATATATATAT
This sequence comes from Leptodactylus fuscus, assembly GCF_031893055.1. Classification (NCBI taxonomy): domain Eukaryota; kingdom Metazoa; phylum Chordata; class Amphibia; order Anura; family Leptodactylidae; genus Leptodactylus; species Leptodactylus fuscus. The sequence continues at coordinate 7,171 of NW_027440020.1, forward strand.
ATATATAAAAAATTCTTTATTTGTTTATTTATTTTCTTTTAAATATTATTGCTATATAAAAATAATAAGCAATGTAATGTGGTTTCGTATTGTCATTATAGCCATAATGAGGGATATGGTTAAAAAAGATTAAAATAATATGCTGTCCTCAGTGGCGTAACTAGGAATGGCGGGGCCCCGTGGCGAACTTTTGACATGGGGCCCCCCCCCGACACTGAAGATCTCGACCGAGTCCCTCCTACGCATTCCTGCGCGCTCTATTATGTTCCATAGTGGCCCATGCACACAGTATTATACCCAATAGTGGCCCCTGCACACAGTATTATACCCAATAGTGGCCCTTGCACACAGTATTATGTCCCTTAGTGGCCCCTACAGGACTAAATACTGTCACGTCACCCGCTGACCGCTATACCAGGACAAATTGTGGATAAAAAATCTGGCCCTGTGCATTACAATTTAGTAACTCCATGTGCCTCATATTAATAGAAGTTAACCCCATCATCTCCCTGACATTAACCCATGTGTGCCTCACCATAAGGGTTACTGATATGTGAGAGACATGGAGGTAATAATAAAGTATCTTCATTACTATTACCCCCATATGTCTCACATATCAGTAACTCTTATGGTGAGGCACACAGGGGTTAATGTCAGGGAGATGATGGGGTTAACTTCTATTAATATGAGGCACATGGAGTTACTAAAACACAAGTAATCCCCCCATATGCCTGACATTAATAAGTAACCCCAGTATGTACCTGTGTAGCTTCAGTTTCATTTTCCTTCTTTCTCCAGTGCAGGACGGCAGGAGCTCGGCAGGGATAAGCCCCGCCTCCTCCTCTCATTGGTGGGCAGAGGACAGCAGAGAAAGGGAGGGGGGAGAGAGGGGGAGCGTCCTGAAGCCCTGACAGGAGCCAGAGCTGCAGCTCCTGTGTCTCAGCCGTTGCTGCAGCTTCGGGGCCCCCTGTTGGTGGAAAGTATTCGGGGGTCCGAAAAGACCTCCGAGAATAATGATAGCAGCGGTAGCAGCTGTCACCGGGCCCCTGATGCCCCGGGCCCTGTGGCAGCTGCTACCGCTGCTATGGTGGTAGTTACGCCACTGGCTGTCCTCTTTGTGAGTGAGCACCCCTAGGCCGGGGTGCTCACACTTTTTCAGCCTGTGAGCTGCTTTATTAGCTGACCAAGGCAAAAGATCTACTAGGGCGGGGCCTGGGCGGGCCTATGGGCGGAACCGGGCAGGCTTGTGAGTGGGCGTGTCTGTGGGCGGGGCATGCATGTGGGCGGGGGCAGGCGGATCGTGAGAGCAGGAGACAGCGGCGTTCTGTGGCCGCCCAGGGATCCCCGCTGTCTGTTTGTTCACAGCGCAGGCTGAGAGTTATCTCTGGACACTGGCAGGCTGGGGCTGCGGTAGCCCCACCTGCCAGTGTCCGGAGATGACTCTCAGCCTGCGCTGTGAACAAACAGACACCGGGGATCCCTGCATCCCGCAATCGACCCATACGTCCTTTGCGATCTACCAGTAGATCGCGATCGACGTATTGGGCACCCCTGCTCTAGGCGATATTATGTTGGGGCAGCTCTTAGGGTCCATTCACACGGAGGAAAATGGTGAGAAATTTGGTGTGGAATTTCAGCGCTAAGGAAAAGGAACACATTCAAGTCAATGGGAGGCTTTTTTTTTCAGCACTGAAATTCCACACCAAATTCCTCACCATTTTCCTCTATGTGAATGGACCCTTACTGGGATTGACATGTGATGTATCACAATCGCATGGACTAATATAACAAGTAACATTGGTGTTTATTGTGTATATGTAGAGATCACAAAGCACTGTGTATCCACCTACCAGGAAGGCAGAGACAGTCATAATCCTCCTTTTGCCTTCTCTATGGCCAGTCTGAATGTCTCTACAAATGGGTTTTTCCCATTAACAATATAAGACTCCTTACACACTGTTTATAAAGTACAAACATTGTAGCCGGTGGAAGACAAATGGTTAAAAGAAAGGAATAACTGGAGATACAGATAGATTTATGATGTCGAAATACTGACTAAGGCCGGGCCCCGCGGGCCAGAAACGCCACGTAAATCGCAGCATTATACAGTACAGGCAAAGTGGAAAAGATTCATGCAAATCCCATGTCCACTTTGCGGTTAAAACCGCAGCGTTGAAACGCTACAATTTCCAAAACCGCCGCGTTTTTGGAAATCGTAGCATGTCAATTATATCTACGGAAATGCCAACGGCATTCCCGTAGATATAATTGTAGCAGAAAGTCCACAGAGGAAAACGCTGCAAACGTTCTGCTTAAAGTGCTGCGGGAATAACTGCGATGTGTTCCCGCCGCACTTTAGCGCTGCGGATCGTCCCGTGGGGCCATAGACTAAGGCTGGATTCACACTTGCGTTGGAGTCTCCTTAATCACTGCTTAAAATCGTTGGAGAGAAAAGTCATACAGGGAGGATATTTCTCTCCACCAGTTTCATTATAAAACCGGCAGAAACCCAGCAGACCCCATTATACCTTATGGGGTCCGCAGGTTTCCACATGCAACTACCTTTTAAGTGGGTAGTGTTTCTGTATTTCAGGTCCGCATGCATTTGTTTCTTCAAGTGTGGACATAGCGTTAGCTTGTAAGGTGTTTTATCTTAAAATCAAAATGTAGGACAGCCTTACAAAAGTAAATAGAATTGTACTAGAAAAAAAAAAACCTTCTTGGTTTAAATTTTTAAAGTGTGGCTAAACTTTTGATCAATTTTGGATTTTCTGGCAGTATTTTTGTCTAGAAAAAAAATTTGTAATCCACTTTGGTAATGGATTTTGGCTTCTCCTGCACTTTTTTTATTCTCTTCTTTGAGTCTCTATTTAAACTAAAATCTATACACTGCTTTCACTAGGTATACAGCTGTATAGGCTCTTGTATAGGGCAGGGAAACTGATGCAGTGGGTGGGTCATTTTAGAAAGTAATATATCGAGCATTATAAATCCTAGAACACATCAGGGAGAGTGTGTGCCTACATAGGCAGTACGGAGACTTACAAGTCATTTCTGCTCCGCTAGGGATTCTGGGTAAAAAATATGCAAATCTATTCTCCAGGATGTAATTAGGAGAACAGTGCCTCTGTATGCTGCCCTCTAGAGGGCAGCCTCCTTAACATCATGCATGACTCAGTTAATAAGTCTACTATCATGATGCGGATTTAATTGTCAAATTAGTATTTCTATTCCAAAAGGAACAGATTCCCAGCTATGGACAGCGCTGTTTCGGACTTTTGGACCTCTTCAGCATAGCAAATCCTAGATCAGTGAATCTGGTGACCTATGAATGATGATATTCTCAGCACCTCTTAGGCCATTCTCATATGACACCAAGATCGCAATTTTGTCTGTAAAATTTCCCAAGGAATCACAAGTTTAAAACTGAGTCAGGATTGACATACAGTATGTATATGGAGCTGCATCTGCTCTCAATATCTCATCTGCACTGTGTTTATAACTGGTCATTTCTCTGAACATTTTACAGGTATTGGTGAAATATAAAAGCTGAGAATATAGTTCTTCGTATGACTCCAAATGTTCTAGGTTTTAAAATGCCAGAGATACAAGTGTTTCTGAAGTGCCCCTTCTGCCAACCTGCCTCAGCATCTCTGCTTTATACAAGAGTCCATACACCCCTCCACCTAGTGGAAGTGGTCTACAGATTTCAGCTCTCAATAGTAAAGCAAGGTAAAGAATAAAGAAGTTCAGGATTTTACAGATAGTAGATACATTTGTTAGCAAACAATTTATTAATAATGCAAATATAATGAAATCAAATGTTTAGTCACACTTTAAGATATTTCCTATATTATTTACTTTAGTACTACAATAGTAAGGGGTTTTCTTCGCTCCGACTGTCCATTGTTTCATAGAGTAGCGAGAATGCTAGCTCACTAAAATACAGGTATCAAGTTACAGCTCTCCATAGAAGTCTATGGAAAGGGGGGGTGGCAAGTGATAGTTAAGCAGACGCCAAAGCAAACAAAGGCTGCAGGAGCTAATAGTAAGGTTTGTGCTTTATTGACATCAGTACTGCTGTCCTTCACTAAGTTAGAGATAGTGGTGCACAGTAGACTTCATAGCAGTGGTGGAATCAGCTGCTGATTTTGAGGTGGATTCTGCCATTGTATTCTATGGGAGGCAGAGATCGGAGCATGACACCTGAAAAAGATAAGCCTCCTGCTTGATCTTGTCTTGAATTCCATAATTGATTTAGCCGCAGAGGCCATGGCTCAAGACATCCCACTCATACCGCCATTCATCTGAGTCTAATAAATGGTAGAATACCATGGTGGATTGCTTATGCTCTGCTGGTGTGTAGAGACTAGCTGCCATAGAGTGATAAAGAACTGCAACAAGATGGCGGCTTTGTGGGTGGGTGGTGAAGAAGTATGACCAAACTAAGAACTATGGGAAGAATATGCAAATATGTTTCCCAAGATGTAAATAGGGAAACACTGCCTCTGTATGCTGCCCTCTATGGGAAGCTTCCTTGAACATCATGCCTGACTTTCCAACAAGCCTTTATTGCAATGATGCGGGATTTTGCCAAGTCAGTATCATCCCAACTGTGGACAGCGCCGTTTTGTTCTGATTGGATCTCATCAGCACAGCCTAAGGAGAACTGATTTAGCAGAGGTGAGAGACTTCTAGACCAGATTATGGGGATATTGTCACTCCTTAGGGAGAGACCACCTTGTAGGTGTGTCAAGTCTTACAAAGACTTTGTAAGACTCCACACACCTACAAGGTGGTCTCTCCCTAAGGAGTGACAATATCCCCATAATCCAAACTAAGAACTATGAATGCAACAAGCCAGTGCATACTGTTCTGATCTGAATGAAGTTCCCGGGTGTGCTTTAGTAAAATAACATTAGATGAATGTTTTTATTATTTTTCGGAGAATTACTTTACATTTACAGTTAGATGACACAAAATGTTCACATAAGCCTGAGTTCACATCTACGTTGTAGTCTCCATGGGACCTGAATGATGGACGCCTAGTGTGCACCTAGCATAACCTGTAAATTCTGGTATCACAAGCTGGATTAGGAACAATTTTTACTAAAGGTTGCAAAGTATTTTATGTATGTGTGTGTCATATGTGACTCTTGTTATGTGTTACTGTAACTTGTTGTGACTTGAGTATACAGCTCCTTAATGATATTATAGTTATTGCCCTCTCTGGGTGGACCTTACTATTCTGAACTCGTGAGCAGTGTCAGATGTAGCAGAAGTATTAATACTGATAGTGTACGGTATACAATAAATGTATTCTCAGTATGACTTACATATAAGATGTAGCCACACATTTGTTTGTGAACTAAACCACCATGCTGGCATCAATCTAATCGGACTTCAGATGGAAGCTAAACACCCAAAAACTTGTTGATTTTCCAGGCAAAAAAATTAATGGACGGCAATGATAAGTGTAGGCTCACACTACTGTTATTTAGGCTGAGATTACTGGATTACAGGAGTAAGGCTTGGTTCACACGGGGTTTTTTGGACCGGATTTTGACATGAAGGCCGCCTCAGAATCCGGTACAAAAAATGGGTAGCCGCGACCGGATGCCGGTGCACCTCACTGGCATCCAGTCGCAGCATTCTGCTCCGGATTAGGCCCAAAAGAATGGAAAAGGAATGAAAAGACTCTGTGGCGGATTCCGCTGTCAAATCTGTGACAAGAAAGGGCAACTCGCTTCCTTTTTCTTCCCGCTTGCAGAAAAAGGAAGTGAACACCTCCCATTGGAGTCAAAATCCGTTCCAAAAAAAACCCATGTGAACCCAGCCTAAAGGCTCTAATAAAGCAGGGGCTCAAGTTAGGGGGGGGCAATTTTATCCTCTTCCCACTCAGCGCATCCCACTAAGCATATAGTTAATGCTCAGCTCTGTAATAGTGCAGAGGTTAACCCCTCAGATGCCATGATCAACAGTGATCATAATATCTCAGTGGTTAAGGAGCGCCCCTTCTAAGATCCCTGAGGTTTCCAAGGAGTTGCCAAGACAGCCGAGAGGCCATCCAATAGCCAAAGCCTTGTTCTAATATCCATAGGCAGTGAATGCACAATATACTGCAATGCAGAATTGTTGCTGTATATTATACAGGGGATCAAGCAATGTCAGCTTCAATACCCCTTGTGGGATGGGAAAAAAAAATGTAAGTAAAATTTTAAAAGTTTAAAAAAAAAAAAGAATAATTTTATAAAAGTTCCCATTTCAAAACTAAATAATGTAAATAAAAAATAAATACACATATTAGATATTGCTGTTAACCTATAAGTCCACATCTATAAAAAAAATGTGTATCCTGCACGGAGCGCTGTACAGGAAATGAATGGTCACCTCGCCTCCCGCAAAAAAAAGCAATCAAAAAGTTGTACATTCCAAAAATGGCAGCAATAAAAACTACAACTCCCCCCCCCCCTACGAAGAGCTGTCACATAGCCCTGTAAACAAAAAAGGGTTTTCCGGGTTTTTTTGGAGGGGGGGGGGTTGATACCTAGCCCCACGACCAATACTCTGCACAGGTACACATTGACATGAAAACTCATGTAAATAATAGGTCATTTTCTGCTGAGCGATTCCCTTGGTATGAACCTCCTTCCATAGGACACTACATGACATATTTCTTAAGATGAATTTGATTCTGCAGTCTATGCTAAAGACTTTCCTTGTATAACGTGCGGCGTCCACATGTAAATTGCTTGTCCTGTAGAATCCGGACATTTTGTATAGCACATTCCAGGGGCAGTCAGTCTCCTTAGAGTTTCTTCTAACCACATTGTGATACGCTTTGTATTCTGCTTCAGCGGGGAGAGACCTTAAGCATGGCTCTGGTTTCATTAGAATGACATTAGGAACATTTGTGATGCAAAAATCTTACCGCACCGAAATATTAGAGGAACGTAAGTGTCCTGTGTGAAATGGCCATAACCACAATGTCAGCTCAATAATTCTCATGATTTTTAGTAACCAGATGAGACTCCAATAACTGGCATCTTTAGAGAAAAGTACAGACATAGAGATTAATTAGAGAGTAATTCTATGCTAATGGACTTTTTAATTAATTGGCCTTTCATTCTCCAAACATGCTGTAAACTTCCCAGCTGCCAGGTGGTTGCAGCACATTGGTAACTCTGGTCATGGCACTAGCCCATTCACTTAGCATTTATGATATAGTCGTGTTTGTCTTTTAACCCTTTATGCAAAATTACTTCCATGTATGTTTTCTACAAAAGTTACTAAATACTGAATGCCGTGTATGTACGTTATTCTTATTGGACTCGAGATGTGGCTAGGCAATTACTATGAGAGGCCAAGTGTGACTGTGGCATCTAAGGGTAAGTTCACACTGGGTTATTTGGAATTCGATCCAAAAAACAACCAGCCGCGACTGGATGCCGGTACAGTGCACTGGCATCTAGTAACGGCGTTCCGCTCCGGATTAGGCCCAAATGAATGGGCCTAGTCGGGAGGGAGTGGCAAGATAGGGTAGCTCGCTTCTTTTTTCGTGAGTGGCAAAAAAAACACTAGCGGAAAAAAGAAGTGAACGGCTCCCATTGAAGTCAATTGGAAGCGTTTTTTGGAGCCAGATTCTGAGGCGGATTCCGCATCAAAATGCGGTCCATAAAACCGTGTGAACTCTTAGTCATTGCAAAACCACTTGTTTAACCACTGGACCGGACAAATTTACCTGGTACAGGGCCAGATATGTTTTTTTTTTTTTTCGTACATACGTTCTGAAGGCTATAACTTTTTTTTTTTTGTTCGGGTTATTCAAATAATTTTGTGGCTTTTTTCGGCAACACATAGGACTTTATTTTTTATGTTATTTTTAATTTTGCATGTTTTTTTAAAAAATAAATAAATCTAGAAATATTCAGAAAAGGAAGGTAAACATATTTCATGGTTTGTTTGGTTTTTTTATTAGTATAAAACACTAAAAAAAATTTAAGGCCAGGGCCCCATGTGGTGTTTTACAATCACAGAAAAGTGGATGGGATTCCAGCAAATCTCATCCCTACTTTGCATTAAAATCCATGCTGCGGACACGATTTGCGGTTTTGGAAATTGCAATTATAGCTATGGAAACGCCGGCGGTTTCCCTATAGGTGTAATTGAAGCAGAAAGTCTGCAGAGTAAAACTCTGCAAACTTTGTCTTTAGCACTGCCGGAAGCACCGTCATAATAGACCTTTGGGGGAGGGGCATTTTAACAGGATTTTGTGGGGGCTGATACATTTACAGGTGGATTGCAGCATCCTAACCATAACTGCAGAGCTTATCTTAACCCTTTAGGACCTAGCTGCTCTTACAGTTACTGATCCCGGCAGATTACATGATCACATGCATCATGGCAGCTCCATAGTGGTATACTCTCACTCATTGCACTCATTGAGCACTGTGTAGACAGCGTTCAGGAAACTGAAACATTGCCTGTCTTTATAGAAGCCCCACTGTAGTTACAGCCAGTTCCCCCCAATTCCCCAGTCCATCCTTGCAGGGTTAAGAGTTGACTGTCTGATATATAAAGTCAATTGATGGTCTGGAACTGGGTCAGTAATTGCTGCCAAGGCAAAGTAGTACAGTGGGATTTGCTTAGGTATATAGAAGTTCATTGGTCTAGATTTAAGGCATACCTCCAGTCATAAATAACTTTTCATAAATGGATAGTGCATTAAATATAAGAAACTTTGTACTATATCTTATTAAGGATTCCTGTTTCCTTCATCACTTATTGAGCTCTTTTCCTGCTCCTTCTCTTCAGTCTGACTACTTCTTTACATGATATCCTTCTCTTTATTCAGCGACACACATAAAAGTCTATGGAGCAGGGAGGAGTTGTGTTGGATTCTTCTGGCAGCTAGTTAATTGATTTATTGCCTCATTCTGTGTATTATCAGCCTATTATCTACAACTTAGCTGTGTTATAAAAGCAAGAAACTCCACATTGTATTTGACAAGGATCACATGTTTTTCCTTTTATTGTTTCCATTATTGTTAAAAAAAAACAAATGAAAACCTTAAAAAAAATAAAAAAAAGCAGAATGTAACAGCAGCAACTATTTGAGTGTATTATCCAAACCTCCTCCCTTTTATAGACTAATAGGGAGAAAATAAGTGGGGAAGAAAACATATTTCTTTAATACGATGTATTACAAAGTTTCTTATTTTCACCTGTACTATTAATTAATGAAAAGTTGTGTATAACTGGAGGTTCCCTTTAAGGAATGCAATACTTTTTAATTTTTAATAAATAAAATCTAAATTTAAATAAATCATTTATAAATTAAACATTTAGTCTTGAGTCTAGTATAGTGTGTATTACTATCCTTGTGTATTATACATACATGCCGCCTACCACTTAGGACATAAACGCTACGTTCACATCTGCGTCGAGGCCACCAGCGCAGAATCCATCAGAAATCCAATGCGAAAAAGTCCGGCAAGCCCAAATTTTTCGGTCAGCGATTCTGTGAAAAAATGATTGACACCCGATGGAGCTCATTACAGTCAATGGGACCTTTTTTCTGTTCTTTCTGCGTTTAATCCGTGTGAACAGGCCCTAACAAGTCACTTTCTCAAACAAAACTATCAAAGGGAGCCTTCACACAGAGTAAACGCACATGTATTTTTGCAAAATACACGTGTAAAAATAAGACTCCCATTGACTTCAATGATATTTTTTACACGTGTAAAAATACGCCTGTAAAAATACGCCGGTAAAATGTCATTGAAGTCAATGGGAGTCTTATTTTTACACGTGTATTTTGCAAAAATACACGCTCGTTTACTCCGTGTGAAGGCTCCCTAAGGGTGCATTCACACTACGGATACGCTGACTGATTCTGAACGTTAAAACACGTTCAGAATCAGCGCGTATAAAGCAGATCCCATTCATTTCAATGGGAGCCGGCATATGAGCGCTCCCCATTAAAATGAATGGGCTGCTTTTTTCTCTACAAGCGCTCCCATTGAAGTGAATGGGAAGCACTCGCGTGTACGGCTCGCTGTGTGAAGGGGCCCGGTGCTCGGCTCAATCCGAGCCGTACACGCGAGCGCTTCCCATTCACTTCAATGGGAGCGCTCGTATGCTGGCTCCCTTTGAAATGAATGGGATCTGCTTTATACGCGCTGATTCTGAACGTGTTTTAACGTTCAGAATCAGTCTGCGTATCCGTAGTGTGAATGCACCCTAAGGGAGCTTTCATACGGTGTCTGTGTGAATTCCGTGCGGGATTACCACCAGAATCCGCACGGTTAAAAAGCCTCTCAATAGACTTCTATAGGGAGGCTTTTTAACCGCGCGGATTCTGGTAGCAATCCTGCACGGAGTCGCACCAGATTCCGAGCCATTTTGCCCGTGTGAAAGCTCCTTAAGGGTCCATTGACATGGAGGAAAATGGTGAGGAATTTGGTGTGGAATTTCAGCGCTGAAAAAAAAAGCCTCCCATTGACTTCAATGGGTTCCTTTTTCTGCTAACATACATGCAAGAGTGGAGTCTGGATACAGTAAAGAATTTAGCCTGTAATTAGACTGAGGTCTATCCACAATGGGGTGTATAGAGCATGATATGATGGGACACTTTAGATGCTCTTGCCACTTTATCCTTCTCTAACACCATGTGACAGTCGAGGTTGCCCATACATATATATGTATGCCTCTTTTTTTTTCGGTTATGGGCAATCTGTGTTCACTTTAGCTGAATCAGAAATGTCACAGCAAAAAAAAAAAAAACAGCAGGTGGATTGTTAGCATGAATACATTTGGTCAATAGCTGCAGGAAAAAAAGAGGATTCATAAGTGACATTAGATATTTTCTGGGGTGACCGATGGCCCATTGTTGGGTGCAAGAATCTGTAAGCCATATCGACGTAGATAAGATTGCTTTATTTGTGTAGTGTAAGATCAGACGTGTTCTAAGACGTCTTGTGAGAGGGCGCGCTAGCAGCTGTGCATTACCATTAGGAGATTTCCAGTCTTATCCCTCTGTACATTGCATGCAGCTGTACCTTTACCATGAGCCCTCTAATCACTAGCACTGTATGACTGAGATTCACTTGCATCATTTATGCTCTTCGGAGTCAGACTCGCTGGAGGCTCTGCCCTCAGGCAAATAAAAGATTATCTTATTTGCAATACATTCTAGTATCTTAAGGTACTTTGCTGGGAAGTTGCTTTCTTCCTTAATACTGTGTAGATTGAGAATTGTCATTGATTTAGTATGTCATCAAAAGAGAAGAAAACCCTAGACATAACATCTTACGTGTTTACTGGCATCGGTTTTACTTCTATATATGTATCAGACTTGTCAATGTCCAATACGTGATTGTCCATCATTGGGGTAAAGTAGGGGTTGGAAGCCCAAACTTCACCTTTAACTGGAAAACTATACTTTTAAAGAGGATCTTTCATGTTCTCTAAGACAGGGCCTGTTATATACCATTACAAGCTGTCCATGTGCCGAAACCTTTTGTCATCTTTGAGGGTTTCTTCCCCGTTTCAGAGATATCGGTGATGTTATTTTCTGCTACAGATATCCCCGTATTGTCAGAGGGGCCAGTCTTACAGTTTAGGCAATGTGGAACATCCCTTTCACAGTGTAAGAGTATGCAAGTGTTCTGTCCATGATGCTGAGCTAGATGGCTGACCCCCTGACAGTACAGTGATATTGGTACCCAAAACTAACGGCACCAATATCTCTGGAATGGGGGAAGATATCAACACAACTTAAAGTCTGCTGAACCCAGCTCCCATAAAGCTTTGTAATGATATATAACATTCCCCGTCTTTGGAAACAATTTTTTAGTTTTTTTTTAGCCTTAGTAAAATGGAAGCTGAGCTGCAGTACCGGCACAGACCACTATACATGTTACAGGGCCAACTGCTTCCAGTTCCATACGATGTATACTACACTGATCAAAGGCACCTCTAAACAGCGGATCCAGGTAGTATTCAGCTCTCAGCCCCTCCATGATCAGATATATAGTATATAGACTAAATTGTATATAGTGCACACAATATCCACTTTGTGATGTTCCCTCTTTGATCCTGAAAGGAAAGACGTTTTCACCTCATACAAGCCTCTGACCTCTGGAGCTCTGACTTTCCTGTACAATATTTTTGCAAATACAAGTAATTAAAAATTTTGATTTATTTTTTATTTTTAAGATTTTCTCTTTTAAAGACTTTCCCTATCCATCTTCGTGGTGACAGTCTATTGTCTTGACTGGTAGCCAATGGATACAACCATGGATGCAGGAACTTTCTATGGTCTGACACTTGTCAGAAACCCAGCCATGACAACCTGTCCACAGTAAGGAAATCATGCAGGGACGTTACACGTAAGGAAATCATGGCTGGGTTACTGACAAGTGCCAGACCATAGAAAGTTCCTACATTCATGGACATATCCATTGGTAACCATTCAAGACAATAGACTATCACCAATAAGATGGATAAGGAAAATCTTTAAAACTCTACTCTTAGTGACATTCCTAAGAAAATTCCTTTAATCCCTGGAAAACCCCTTTGGTACAAAACCTTTTATGTCAGGAAAACCTCTTTAATTTAGCAACACTAGGATTTAATTGGCTGCTGATGTGTTAGTAAGGAAGATGTTAAGGTAGGATAGGTAGACTATTAGGGTAAGTTCAGACGGAGGTTTTTGGTCAGTATTTTGAGGCCGTATTCGTCTCAAAATCCTGACCAAAAAAACGTCTCCCATTGAAATCAATGGAAGCCACTCAGGATTTTTTTACGGGAGCTGGCTTGTGCTCATTCTTTAGGCCATTTTGCCTCACAATTCGACCTGAAGACATTCCCTCCTCTGGACTAGGCCTAATCTGGAGGGGAGTGCGCAGCTAGATGCCGATGTAGTGCACCAGCTTTCAGTCGCGGCTACCTGGTCTTTGGATCGGAACGCCTCAGGTTCCAATCCAAAAAACTACGTGTGAACTTAATAGTATAAAAATAAACCTGCAATGAGATTCCAGCGCAGCATTGCCTGCTTATCTGTTTGCGGATGTTTTCTGGCTTACAACAGACTTTTTGCCTGTGTGAAATAATAAACAGCAAAATAAGACAAAACGTATAAAAAGGTCAAAGGAAAAAGGTCAAAAGGATAGATCAGAAAGATGAGGGATTCTGACTAATTCCTTCAGTGTTGTTCACATGAAACGTAATACAGTCATATACCATTATGGAAAGATTTCTAGACGAAGTCCTCCAAAGTCAGAGTAGCCATTTATTGTATACATTAGTATCTGCGATATATCCATAGTACTCTCAGATGCCGACAACAATTAGAATTGATGTTGAACCCTAGATGTGATTGTCTGCCATTCTTATGATACTCAGAACAATTTTCCCATTATACAGCTTTGATACCTCTCAGTCTTCAGGATCCAATGGAAATATCCGTCGGTATCATCCGAGCATCATGCGCCTGATGTTAGGGGTTATTGGAAGCATATTGCTGCCCAAACTTAATTTCCTCACTTCACCTTTTACTACAATGTTCTCAAAATGAATCGATTTTATCTTGTCACTTGTCGTGTTTTTATCTTGATGTAGGTTTTTATATCTTTTGATTCACTTTATATTAAATTATGCTCCAGTGGGTTTTGTCTCCGCAGTTTATTTTAGGGAATATGTTTATCCAGTCGTAGAATTATTCATATTATTCCCTCAAAAATTAAAGATGATTGTTTCCATTTTTATCATCATACAGCGCGTGGCCCGGTGAATATATTCAGCCCTACATCCTGTCATTTTTGGCAACTAGAAAAGAACTTTAATGCCTGTTTGCTCTCCATGACCGCCTACTGTTTGATAGAGATTGTTTTTTTTTTTTCAGCAGCTAAACCAGTGTTGAGATGTTGCGCTGTATAAAGCTTGTGACAGCTGGAAAGGAGTATATATATATATATATATATATATATATATATATATATATTTATTTTATTTATTATATTTATATATGTTATATATATACATATATATATATATTTATATTTAATACATTTATTATATGTATGTATATATATATATATATATATATATATATATATATATATATTATAATACAGATTTATAAATAAAATTCCTGAATTATTTTTTCCTTTTAAGTATAAAGTAGTCAGGGACATGGCGATTGCTTGCAATGGTTTGCTTTGAGACCTGTAATCTAATGCAATGTGATAAAACAATGGAATAAAATCCAATATTGTTGGACCTTTGGTAACTAGTTGCATGCAATTTTGCAGTCATAGATTTCAGTTGCAGGTAAAATGTCTGTAATTTATATCGATATATTTATTTATATGCGCAGCAGACATGCTACTGTTTTCAAAACTGTAGCGGTTTCGGAAATCACAGCATGTCAATTATACCTAGGAAAACGCCGGCAGTTTCCCTATAAGTATAATGTAAGCAGAAAGCCCGCAGAGGACTTTCTATGAAAAGTGCTGTGGGAAAACCGCAATGCGGTTTTTCCCATATCGCTTTTTGCTGTGTACCGCTACATGGGGACGTACCCTTAAAGGGGTTTCCAACTCCTTTTAAATAGGGAGAATAAAATAAAAAAAATTCTGCTGAAGTCATTCAGTTACAGTACATGCCATTGAAGCAGAGGTCACTGCTGAGACTTGCGACGTCAGCCAAGACCTGTAAATAGAAGAGAAGCCCTTTAAGTCCTCACTGGATAACCCCTGTCGATATTTATGACAAATGAACATTTAATATCACAGCAAAGATCCGCTTCTCCTCTGGCAGACTCACTGCTACATTGCACTACATAGTTACAAATCCATCAAAGATCTTTACTTTCTACTCTCTTGTTTTGTGCCATTCCTCTTGAAAATGTATGAACTTGACAGTTCTGTGTTAACTGTCCCTACGCACCCCAAAAATGTCAAATTCCTATTAACAACGGGAATGGGAATGCCCAGTTATAAAGGAATGTTTATACGGAAGAAAGGAAGAGGAGTTTGAGGCAGACTTCCTCCTAGTATTCCTCTCCACTTTCTGTCCCTCCGGCTTTCCGCCCTGGTTTTCACTCATTGACCATGCTCAGATGAATGGGCTGATCAGCGGAGTGCCTTGTGCTGCGGGTTCTGCGTCAAGATCAAGTAGGACACTCATTTCTGCTTCTATCCCAATTCGGATTGAGGGTGGAATTTGCTGCTGATTTTGAGGCTGAATCCATGAGGATTTGGCACAGTCCAGACGGCTCTTGACTTTCTGTATATAGAAGTCACTAATGAAAATATAACAATCTGCTGTATGCTCCCCCTAGTGATAGCTGCAAATCTACGCTGAATGGGCAGTTTATTAGAGATAACAATCTAGTGAAGCATCGGAAGCCATTTGGCTTGGGAACCTAAGCAGGTCATCATGGTATACATTTTATTAGGTATTTATTAGGAATATTGGCCCAGGTAGGAGAGCTGAAGATGATAATGGAGGAAAAGACATATTCTACCCAATACTGTATTCATGTAGATCTGTGACAGAAGGCCAGAGAAGAAAGGAAATTGCACTGGGGGAAGATATTAGCCCATCTACACAATTTTTCTAGCAAATTTGTGCCCTGCCCTTTGTTGTGCCAAAGATTCGCCACATATTTCATTCTGCACCTTACTTGCAACTTTTTGCAATAGTTGGCAGAATGGACTGGAGAGCAAGACAGGACATCTTGGCCCAACAAATTTATTATATCTCACACCAGAAAACTGGCATGAGTTATACATGTTATCTACGCCAGTTCCTTTTAATAATCCAGGCGTGTCTTGCATCCTTCAGGAACTTTATTAAGACTGGCATAGGAAATACCAGTCTTAAATTTTTTTTCTCCTGGTGTTATATTCCTGGAACTAATCCATGACTATAAAACCTCGTGGCAAGACACATTGTCCTTTTGGCATAAAGGGATGAACTTAATCAGCTACAATGTTTAGATAAGCCCTATTGTCCAAGCGTCCATCCACAGGCGCCACCAAACACTAGTACTCCACCAGTCTGAACTGTCGGCACCTAAGGGTCTATTCACACGGATGAAAATAGTAAGGAATTTGGTGTGGCATTTCAGTGCTGAAAAAAAAGCCTCCCATTGACTTCAATGGGTTCCCATTGGCTAGCAGAAAAAGGAAACCGTTGAAGTCAATGGGAGGCTTTTTTCCACGTGGATTCTGATGTGGATTCAGCATCAAAATCAGCGCCAAAAAACTCTGTGTGAATGGACCCTAACAGGGTTCATTGACTCATGAAAAGAAGCATGGATCCAGCATCAGCCGAGGGGTGACTTTTATTCGATTTCCATAAAAGTAGTCATCACATCCACCGAGAGTATAAGACAGATGTAGAGTATAACATGGCTACGCGTTTCAGAGCTTTAAGTTGCTACTTCCTCATGCCATGTTATACCCTACATCTGTCTTATACTCCCTATAGATGTGATGACTACTTTTATGGAAATCGAATAAAAGTTAAATTTAATTTTTCACCACTTGGCTGATGCTGGATCCATGCTTCTTTTCATCTGTATTCTATTCCAACTGGTCAAAGTCTACCCGTGTTGCGTGCATCCTGACTTGGTGAAAAGAATACAAGGGTGAGCTGGATATTATCTACATACTTCGTATTCATTGACTCATGCCTTTTGCGTCAAGTCTGATCCCATCAGCGTTGTACAAAAGAAATCTGAATTCCTATGACCAGGAAATTATTTTACATTATGGAATATGTGCCTATGTGTTTTTATTCTGCACCCCGGGGTAACAGGTCTGATTTTCATGCAGCAAAGCTCCAATCATAAAAGGTCTGGTGTCTCCAATAAAGTGGCCATTCGGTGAGCATCTATACTAGTCATTTGGAGTTGCAGCTTTTTTAGGCTGTGTTTAACCAGTGCGTTTTAGCTAATATGTACTTTTTGGTTGGTATATAAAAACACATGTGAACACAGTCATAACAGATTAATCACCACAAACATATAGACCTTAAAAACGTGAAGGTGGAGATTTACTTTAAGGCTAAGGCCCTATGTAGAGAAACACAGCTATAAAAAAAAAAATACTGCAGAAAAAAAACCGTATTGAGCGTTTGCATTTTCTCTACATTAAATATATAGGGAAAATGCTCGTGTTCTGCATTAACAGGCTACATTTGTCTGCCATATCTATGTAGGAAAATCAAATGTAAGCCCTGCAAAACTTCCATCCATAACTTTATGAATCCTTTATTTCATAGTGTACGGTATATTCAGTATGTGGAACATCCCTATACCTCCTATATGCTCTCCTGCTGTAGCTAACCATTCTCGGCACGTTTCTACAGTCCAGCACAACGATAAGAACACGGTGGGAGAAATATCAATTGTTTCCCTTATGAGAAAAGAAATTGTATTCACTGCTTTGACTGTCGGCAGATGTTCCATCAGCATTACAAGTGCCCTGGGGTGGAGGGCACTGAAATCCCCGACATCCTTCCCCTCATGTCATTGTTTTTTTGATACATCTAAAACTTTGAATATTATTATATATTTTATTATTTTTGCTTTTTCTTATTTTTCTCAATAGTAGTCCTTATAGTTTCTCCACATATAGCAGAGAGTCTGCAGAATGGGCTTATATTGACCTCAAGCACATGGATTTCTGTAAGCCCAGTTCAGACAAATGGAACTCTCGTAGAACTTTCTGAAACAAAATCTGCTACGTGAGAATTCGCCCATATACCATCAGATCTCCAGGTTTGTTCATAGGGATCACTTCTAAAATAATATGTCTTTATGGATTTTTTTGGAATGAATTCATACGCCTTAGTGCCAAAGATAGGAAAACTGCACTTCATGGTACCATAGAGGTAAAGTTGAAGGTACATTATTAGGTAACTAAGTTGAGGTTGCACGTCCCCCTCTTTTAACAATAGTTACTAGCTTCTCCTATAGCCACGACATGTTCAAGTAGTCCAAATATTATGTCCCAGATATTCTCCAAGCCTTAGGATGCATTGTTTTTTTTCTGTTCGGTAACAAGAACATGCACATTACATAAAGGTGTCTCCACATGACAGTTATTATATAGAGATTACTGGAGCAGAACTGGAAAATAGTATAGCGTGAGATGGCCTTTCTCATCGACAGCCGGAAAGGTCAGTACAAATCTCTTGGGACTCCTCTGTGGTCTCTCTTCTCTCCTCTGACCTCAATCACTAGTATGAATGGGAAGGAACGTTGCAGGGTTACGCTTACCCTTGTTTCTAAACACAGAACTGGCCACCACTTTGTAATGGCCTTTTGTAGGGTCAATAGGAAGTGAAAGGGAAAAAAAACCAATAGAAAGTCTTTCCTTTAAGCACTAAATGAAGGCTATATAGGTAGGTATATATCATATGCAAAAGTTAAGGTTTCAATGTGTAATAGCCGGGCGAATCAATCAGTTGCCATTTAGTTATAAAGTAAGCCAAGGCTGTGTTCACACAGTGTGGAATGTACTTACATTTATTTTAGCCAAAACTTAATGTGGAATTTTTTTCCCCCTACTTTCAATCCATTTTTGTTTACAGCCTAAAAAAAACTGTAAGAGTCACCAGTATGTATTAGACACTAAATAATAATTTCTAATATTAGGTATAAAGTACCATATGTTTCAGGGTATTAGGTGCACCTATAGTGTAAAGTCCCCGGCACAGTACTATACAGACTATACAGACTTGCGCAGTATTGGCAGTTTTGTATTGACGCTCTTTATAAAAACATGCAGGATATGGTACACAAAGTAGTACTGAGAAATACGATGGTCCCACTCACATAAGCCAGTGGGAATCTCTCTCCTGTTCTGGTCCTCACACAATATAATGCCTCCTTACTGTTCCCCTACAATATAATGCCCCTCAGTGGCCAATCACAAAATCAAATGCCCCTGCAGTCGGGTCACACATTAACCTGTCCCCCCTAGTGGCTCCTCAGACATTAACCTGTCCCCCCCCAGTGGCCCCTCAGATATTAACCAGTCTCACTCCAGTGGCCCCTCAGACATTATATTTAGAGATGAGCGAGTAGTATTCGATCGAATAGGTATTCGATTGAATACTACGGTATTCGAAATACTCGTACTCGATCGAGTACCACTCGCTATTCGAATGGAAAAGTTTGATGCAGAACCAGCATTGACTGGCCCAATGCTATACAGTCGGCCAATCAACGCTGGTTCTTCTCCTACCTTTAGAAGTCTTCTCCGTGCAGCGTCCCCGCAGCGTCTTCCGGCTCTGAATTCACTCTGCCATTCATCGGGCCTGGGCAGAGCCGACTGCGCATGCCCGCGCTACAAGAAAATGGCCGCTTACAGACAAAGCGGCCATTTTCTTGTAGCGCGGGCATGCGCAGTCGGCTCTGCCCAGGCCCGATGCCTGGCAGAGTGAATTCAGAGCCGGAAGATGCCGCGGGGACGCTGCACAGAGAAGACTTCTCGGAGGATCCAGCCCGACCCTCACTCATGGACTTGGTAAGTATAATTTGATTGAACGTTGCCTACCCCTGAAACGAGCATTCCCCCCCCCCCCATAGACTATAATAGGGTTCGATATTCGATTCGAGTAGTCGAATATTGCGGGGCTACTCGAAACGAATATCGAACATTTTACTGTTTGCTCATCTCTAATTATATTATAATGTCCCTCTCCATTTTGCCTTACATTATAATGTCTCCCTCTAGGTTGTCCCCCAAAATAAAATATCCCCCTCCAGGTTTCTCCCTCAATATAATGTCTACCTTCAGGGTGCTCCCACAGTTTTGTGTTCCCCTCCAATTACCTTTACAGTTTCATATCCCCTTTCGGTTACCCCCAAAAGTATATATCAAACAAAGAAAAAAAACTAATACACTAATTCCCTTCTTCTATTTCTGATATATGTGATATCACTACATCGCACCTACTGCTCCCAGGACATCAGGAGTTGGAGTCGTATTATAGTGGGACAGTCCAGAAGAGCTGGATAGCTGCAGGACTGTCCCAAGGGGGTCCCTACGACCTGTTGGCCCTATGGTTAATGTGGCCTTGCCCTGCTCTGTAACTTGACAGGGTTTGGTGTGAGTTGCTGTGCCTAGACCTGTGGCAATGGGATGGAATGAGACACCAGTGATTAAATGGAATGTCCTAGCATTTTTCTCCCCATAGTGTATAAGTCATGTTCTATGAAACCAAGGCCCTATATAAAAATGATCTGGACCATTTCTTCCAAAGTGTTCATCCCGGCCAGCTGTTGAATGTTGAATCTCATAAGAAACTTCCATCTCTTCCTGCATGGCTCTGATTTTGTCTGGATCATCTGAGGATCTTGCTTGAGCTCTTCTTTCTCAACGCCATTGCATCCTGTTCCCATCTTGAATTATCACAATCACTAACCTCTTTTAGGGTATATTCACATGGCAGAGTCTGGCACTAATTTTGAAGCCTATTGTTTTCAGTAGAAGGCAGAGATTCAGGTAGAATAATAAAAAAAATAAACGACCTGCTCGATCTTGTCAAAGTTACCACGACTGACTCATGAGACCGGCCAGTAAATGAGGAATCTGCAAGAGATTTCCATCTCAAATTTCTCTTAATTTTTGGCGATGTGAACAGCCCCTTATAAGACTCAAAGGTCTGCTCTCCAAGTCGCCATTCTGTCATGGAATAGACTGAAATCTTTCTCAAGCCTTAAGTGTCCTTGTATTATGGATTCATCCTTACCACAATCCTCAAGAAGCAACAGATGTTCTTCTAGCCATGATTCTGCTTCATTAGCATGAGCACGGTCCGTTGTAATGAATCAGCCACCCTAACTGATGTCCTTCTTTAGACACTGTTTCTGGACATTGTCTATCATTTTCTGGATAATTTAATTCGAGTCTAAGTCATCTGGCACTATCTTTGTTTTCTACTTTGTTTTATTTTATCGTATACACAGTCCAGTCACAATAATGTGACCACCTGCCAAAAGCCAGAATAACCACCTTTGGTAGAGCGGACCGCTGCGAGACATGCAAGAAGAGAGAGAATGTTGTGATGATGATCACTGGGATGTTGAGCCATGCCGACTCCTGTGCCATGTCCAGCTGCGCTAGGTTATGCGGTTGAGCATCCATGGCACGAACAACCCAATCGAGGTGGTCCCACAGATTCTCGATTGGGCTCAAGTTCGGGGAATTTGCTGGTCAAGGGAGTACGGTAAACTCATCCTGGTGCTCCTCAAACCACACACGTACACTGCGAGCTTTATGACACGTCACATTGTCCTGCTGGTAGATGCCATCATCCTGAGAAAAGACAATTCGCATGTAGGGGTGAACATGGTCCGCAAGGATAGATGCATATTTGTGTGGATCCATCGTGCCTTCCACAATGATGAGTGCACCCAGATGGCTGATGACACGTACCTTCTGAGATTGATTATTTAACGTTGACGTCAAAAGTAGGCGGTGGTCACATTAATATGACTGGTCTGTGTAATAGAGATAAATATATTACGTAATATAATTAATCAGAAACAGTAATTTATGAAGGAATCGGAGCGGACGTCAAAATATGGAAAATTAGAGGAGTCAGAATTTGAGTCAGAAGTTTGGCTTTGTGACACCACAGCTCTGGTACTCTTGTACACGGAAAATTTCAGAAGAAATAGGTCTGCTGCAATTGTAAGGGTAGCATTGTATACGGCCTTGTAAATAAGGATCCCGGCTGCGTGGCTTTCACAATTTTATTGGCAATTATGAGTGGTGGGTACAGTGTGCGGGTGTCCTTATAGTACTGTCACTACTGCTTGGACTACACCATTGTATGGTCTCTAAGCTCTGTAATATCTGCAAGGTGGCACCGTTATATAGGTATAGAGTCGTGACTGGCTTCTATATGTTTGCAATATTGGCTTGAGATTATAAAAAGGGTTAGTCATGTTAATAAGTCCTGGAAAAATAATGGCCCCCTCATTTCCCCTACGCAGTATAGTGGCCCCCGCATTTCCCCCACACAGTATAGTGGCCCCCTCATTTCCCCCACGCAGTATAGTGGCCTCCTCATTTCCCCCACGAAGTATAGTGGCCTCCTCATTTTCCCCACGCAGTATAGTGGCCTCCTCATTTCCCCCACGCAGTATAGTGGCCTCCTCATTTCCCCCACGCAGTATAGTGGCCTCCTCATTTCCCCCACACAGTATAGTGGCCCCCTCATTTCCCCCACACAGTATAGTGGCCCCCTCATTTCCCCCACGCAGTATAGTGGCCTCCTCATTTCCCCCACGCAGTATAGTGGCCTCCTCATTTCCCCCACGCAGTATAGTGGCCTCCTCATTTCCCCCACGCAGTATAGTGGCCCCCTCATTTCCCCCACGCAGTATAGTGGCCTCCTCATTTCCCCCACGCAGTATAGTGGCCCCCTCATTTCCCCCACGCAGTATAGTGGCCCCCTCATTTCCCCCACGCAGTATAGTGGCCTCCTCATTTCCCCCACGCAGTATAGTGGCCTCCTCATTTCCCCCACGCAGTATAGTGGCCTCCTCATTTCCCCTACGCAGTATAGTGGCCCCCTCATTTCCCCCACGCAGTATAGTGGCCCCCTCATTTCCCCCACGCAGTATAGTGGCCTCCTCATTTCCCCCACGCAGTATAGTGGCCCCCTCATTTCCCCCACGCAGTATAGTGGCCTCCTCATTTCCCCCACGCAGTATAGTGGCCTCCTCATTTCCCCCACGCAGTATAGTGGCCTCCTCATTTCCCCCACGCAGTATAGTGGCCCCCTCATTTCCCCCACGCAGTATAGTGGCCCCCTCATTTCCCCCACGCAGTATAGTTGCCTCCTCATTTCCCCCACGCAGTATAGTGGCCTCCTCATTTCCCCCACGCAGTATAGTGGCCCCCTCATTTCCCCCACGCAGTATAGTGGCCCCCTCATTTCCCCCACGCAGTATAGTGGCCTCCTCATTTCCCCCACGCAGTATAGTGGCCTCCTCATTTCCCCTACGCAGTATAGTGGCCCCCTCATTTCCCCCACGCAGTATAGTGGCCCCCTCATTTCCCCCACGCAGTATAGTGGCCCCCTCAGTGACCCTACACGGTATATGGTTCAGGAAGCGGGTGGTAATCTGGGAGGGAATGGGGAGCATAATGGTGAATATTTAATCCAACTCACTATTTGCTCTAGTGTTTTTCAGAGCAGGGTTTTGTCAGCCATGGCAGGTACCCATGTGGATTACAGGGTGTACCCCCAGGGTATGCCTACTGCCGATTGAGAATCATGGATGCAAGCTGTCTGAACATATCTGTTCATGTTCCATAGTGAGACAACAAAAAAAACAATGATAAATCAAGTGAAAAAAAACCACACACACAAATGGGATTCTTTTCCCATTCAAGTATTTTATTCAGGGCTGTGGAGTCAGAGTCAGAGTTGCAGAGTCGGAGTCTGGACCAATTTTGGCTGGAGTCAGAAAAAAGTTAACAACTCCAGCTTAAAAATAAAATAGTTAATAATTTGTTCTGATAATAATAAGAAGAAAATTATTAATATTGTATAATTACTTAGAAGTATAGTCTATTACATATTTACTTTCATAGGAATACTATTTTAGAAGAATAAAAAAATAATAGACTAGAGAATCTTTACTGCTTCTGATGTGGATTTCAGCTTGTGAAGGAGTTGGTTTAGGACAGTGGTTCTTAACCGGGGTTCGATCAAACCCTAGGCCCTATGCACGGTTCATTTTGTGTACCAGGTAAAAAAACATATACCTATGTCTTGAATTTGGATATATAAATCATATTTGATTTATCACTAAGAAGGGTTTGGTGAATGTGCATATGAAACTGCTGGGTTCCATACCTCAAACAA
>NW_027440021.1:0-30806 GCF_031893055.1 Leptodactylus fuscus
CTGTACACCTAATAATAATACAGCGTGTACATACACATCACTGAGGACTACACCTATCTGTACACCTAAAAATACACCGTGTACATACACATCACTGAGGACTACACCTACCTGTACACCTAATAATACAGCGTGTACATACACATCACTGAGGACTACACCTACCTGTACACCTAATAATAATACACCGTGTACATACACATCACTGAGGACTACACCTACCTGTACACCTAATAATAATACAGCGTGTACATACACATCACTGAGGACTACACCTACCTGTACACCTAATAATACAGCGTGTACATACACATCACTGAGGACTACACCTACCTGTACACCTAATAATACAGCGTGTACATACACATCACTGAGGACTACACCTATCTGTACACCTAATAATACAGCGTGTACATACACATCACTGAGGACTACACCTACCTGTACACCTAATAATAATACACCGTGTACATACACATCACTGAGGACTACACCTACCTGTACACCTAATAATAATACACCGTGTACATACACATCACTGAGGACTACACCTATCTGTACACCTAATAATACACCGTGTACATACACATCACTGAGGACTACACCTACCTGTACACCTAATAATAATACAGCGTGTACATACACATCACTGAGGACTACACCTACCTGTACACCTAATAATAATACACCGTGTACATACACATCACTGAGGACTACACCTACCTGTACACCTAATAATAATACACCGTGTACATACACATCACTGAGGACTACACCTATCTGTACACCTAATAATACACCGTGTACATACACATCACTGAGGACTACACCTACCTGTACACCTAATAATAATACAGCGTGTACATACACATCACTGAGGACTACACCTACCTGTACACCTAATAATACAGCGTGTACATACACATCACTGAGGACTACACCTACCTGTACACCTAATAATAATACAGCGTGTACATACACATCACTGAGGACTACACCTACCTGTACACCTAATAATACACCGTGTACATACACATCACTGAGGACTACACCTACCTGTACACCTAATAATACACCGTGTACAGACACATCACTGAGGACTACACCTACCTGTACACCTAATAATACAGCGTGTACATACACATCACTGAGGACTACACCTACCTGTACACCTAATAATAATACAGCGTGTACATACACATCACTGAGGACTACACCTACCTGTACACCTAATAATACAGCGTGTACATACACATCACTGAGGACTACACCTACCTGTACACCTAATAATAATACACTGTGTACATACACATCACTGAGGACTACACCTACCTGTACACCTAATAATACACCGTGTACAGACACATCACTGAGGATTACACCTACCTGTACACCTAATAATAATACAGCGTGTATATACACATCACTGAGGACTACACCTACCTGTACACCTAATAATAATACAGCGTGTACATACACATCACTGAGGACTACACCTATCTGTACACCTAATAATAATACAGCGTGTACATACACATCACTGAGGACTACACCTACCTGTACACCTAATAATAATACAGCGTGTACATACACATCACTGAGGACTACACCTACCTGTACACCTAATAATACACCGTGTACATACACATCACTGAGTACTACACCTACCTGTACACCTAATAATACAGCGTGTACATACACATCACTGAGGACTACACCTACCTGTACACCTAATAATAATACACCGTGTACATACACATCACTGAGGACTACACCTACCTGTACACCTAATAATACAGCGTGTACATACACATCACTGAGGACTACACCTACCTGTACACCTAATAATAATACAGCGTGTACATACACATCACTGAGGACTACACCTACCTGTACACCTAATAATACACCGTATACATACACATCACTGAGGACTACACCTACCTGTACACCTAGTAATACAGCGTGTACATACACATCACTGAGGACTACACCTACCTGTACACCTAATAATAATACACCGTGTACATACACATCACTGAGGACTACACCTACCTGTACACCTAACAATAATACAGCGTGTACATACACATCACTGAGGACTACACCTACCTGTACACCTAATAATACAGCGTGTACATACACATCACTGAGGACTACACCTACCTGTACACCTAATAATAATACAGCGTGTACATACACATCACTGAGGACTACACCTACCTGTACACCTAATAATAATACAGCGTGTACATACACATCACTGAGGACTACACCTACCTGTACACCTAATAATAATACAGCGTGTACATACACATCACTGAGGACTACACCTAATAATAATACAGCGTGTACATACACATCACTGAGGACTACACCTACCTGTACACCTAATAATAATACAGCGTGTACATACACATCACTGAGGACTACACCTACCTGTACACCTAATAATAATACAGCGTGTACATACACATCACTGAGGACTACACCTACCTGTACACCTAATAATAATACAGCGTGTACATACACATCACTGAGGACTACACCTAATAATAATACAGCGTGTACATACACATCACTGAGGACTACACCTACCTGTACACCTAATAATACACCGTATACATACACATCACTGAGGACTACACCTACCTGTACACCTAATAATAATACAGCGTGTACATACACATCACTGAGGACTACACCTACCTGTACACCTAATAATAATACAGCGTGTACATACACATCACTGAGGACTACACCTAATAATAATACAGCGTGTACATACACATCACTGAGGACTACACCTACCTGTACACCTAATAATACTACACCGTATACATACACATCACTGAGGACTACACCTACCTGTACACCTAATAATAATACAGCGTGTACATACACATCACTGAGGACTACACCTACCTGTACACCTAATAATAATACAGCGTGTACATACACATCACTGAGGACTACACCTACCTGTACACCTAGTAATACAGCGCGTACATACACATCACTGAGGACTACACCTACCTGTACACCTAATAAAAATACAGCGTGTACATACACATCACTGAGGACTACACCTACCTGTACACCTAATAATACACCGTGTACATACACATCACTGAGGACTACACCTACCTGTACACCTAATAATAATACAGCGTGTACATACACATCACTGAGGACTACACCTACCTGTACACCTAATAATAATACACCGTGTACATACACATCACTGAGGACTACACCTACCTGTACACCTAATAATAATACAGCGTGTACATACACATCACTGAGGACTACACCTACCTGTACACCTAATAATACACCGTATACATACACCTCACTGAGGACTACACCTACCTGTACACCTAATAATACAGCGTGTACATACACATCACTGAGGACTACACCTACCTGTACACCTAATAATAATACAGCGTGTACATACACATCACTGAGGACTACACCTACCTGTACACCTAGTAATACAGCGTGTACATACACATCACTGAGGACTACACCTATCTGTACACCTAATAATAATACAGCGTGTACATACACATCACTGAGGACTACACCTACCTGTACACCTAATAATAATACAGCGTGTACATACACATCACTGAGGACTACACCTACCTGTACACCTAATAATACAGCGTGTACATACACATCACTGAGGACTACACCTACCTGTACACCTAATAATACAGCGTGTACATACACATCACTGAGGACTACACCTACCTGTACACCTAATAATAATACAGCGTGTACATACACATCACTGAGGACTACACCTACCTGTACACCTAGTAATACAGCGTGTACATACACATCACTGAGGACTACACCTATCTGTACACCTAATAATAATACAGCGTGTACATACACATCACTGAGGACTACACCTACCTGTACACCTAATAATACAGCGTGTACATACACATCACTGAGGACTACACCTACCTGTACACCTAATAATACAGCGTGTACATACACATCACTGAGGACTACACCTACCTGTACACCTAATAATAATACAACGTGTACATACACATCACTGATGACTACACCTACCTGTACACCTAATAATACAGCGTGTACATACACATCACTGAGGACTACACCTACCTGTACACCTAATAATAATACAGCGTGTACATACACATCACTGAGGACTACACCTACCTGTACACCTAATAATAATACAACGTGTACATACACATCACTGATGACTACACCTACCTGTACACCTAATAATACAGCGTGTACATACACATCACTGAGGACTACACCTACCTGTACACCTAATAATAATACAGCGTGTACATACACATCACTGAGGACTACACCTATCTGTACACCTAATAATAATACAGCGTGTACATACACATCACTGAGGACTACACCTATCTGTACACCTAATAATAATACAGCGTGTACATACACATCACTGAGGACTACACCTACCTGTACACCTAATAATAATACAGCGCGTACATACACATCACTGAGGACTACACCTACCTGTACACCTAATAATACACCGTATACATACACATCACTGAGGACTACACCTACCTGTACACCTAATAATAATACAGCGTGTACATACACATCACTGAGGACTACACCTACCTGTACACCTAATAATACACCGTGTACAGACACATCACTGAGGACTACACCTACCTGTACACCTAATAATAATACACCGTGTACATACACATCACTGAGGACTACACCTATCTGTACACCTAATAATAATACAGCGTGTACATACACATCACTGAGGACTACACCTATCTGTACACCTAATAATAATACAGCGTGTACATACACATCACTGAGGACTACACCTACCTGTACACCTAATAATAATACAGCGTGTACATACACATCACTGAGGACTACACCTAACTGTACACCTAATAATACACCGTATACATACACATCACTGAGTACTACACCTACCTGTACACCTAATAATACAGCGTGTACATACACATCACTGAGGACTACACCTACCTGTACACCTAATAATAATACACCGTGTACATACACATCACTGAGGACTACACCTACCTGTACACCTAATAATACAGCGTGTACATACACATCACTGAGGACTACACCTACCTGTACACCTAATAATAATACAGCGTGTACATACACATCACTGAGGACTACACCTACCTGTACACCTAATAATACAGCGTGTACATACACATCACTGAGGACTACACCTACCTGTACACCTAATAATAATACAGTGTGTACATACACATCACTGAGGACTACACCTACCTGTACACCTAGTAATACAGCGTGTACATACACATCACTGAGGACTACACCTACCTGTACATCTAATAATAATACACCGTGTACATACACATCACTGAGGACTACACCTACCTGTACACCTAACAATAATACAGCGTGTACATACACATCACTGAGGACTACACCTACCTGTACACCTAATAATACAGCGTGTACATACACATCACTGAGGACTACACCTACCTGTACACCTAATAATACAGCGTGTACATACACATCACTGAGGACTACACCTACCTGTACACCTAATAATAATACAGCGTGTACATACACATCACTGAGGACTACACCTACCTGTACACCTAATAATACACCGTATACATACACATCACTGAGGACTACACCTATCTGTACACCTAATAATACAGCGTGTACATACACATCACTGAGGACTACACCTACCTGTACACCTAATAATAATAATACAGCGTGTACATACACATCACTGAGGACTACACCTACCTGTACACCTAATAATAATACAGCGTGTACATACACATCACTGAGGACTACACCTACCTGTACACCTAATAATAATACAGCGTGTACATACACATCACTGAGGACTACACCTATCTGTACACCTAATAATAATACAGCGTGTACATACACATCACTGAGGACTACACCTACCTGTACACCTAATAATAATACAGCGTGTACATACACATCACTGAGGACTACACCTACCTGTACACCTAATAATAATACAGCGCGTACATACACATCACTGAGGACTACACCTACCTGTACACCTAATAATACACCGTATACATACACATCACTGAGGACTACACCTACCTGTACACCTAATAATAATACAGCGTGTACATACACATCACTGAGGACTACACCTACCTGTACACCTAATAATACAGCGTGTACATACACATCACTGAGGACTACACCTATCTGTACACCTAATAATAATACAGCGTGTACATACACATCACTGAGGACTACACCTACCTGTACACCTAATAATACAGCGTGTACATACACATCACTGAGGACTACACCTACCTGTACACCTAATAATAATACACCGTGTACATACACATCACTGAGGACTACACCTACCTGTACACCTAACAATAATACAGCGTGTACATACACATCACTGAGGACTACACCTACCTGTACACCTAATAATACAGCGTGTACATACACATCACTGAGGACTACACCTACCTGTACACCTAATAATAATACAGCGTGTACATACACATCACTGAGGACTACACCTACCTGTACACCTAATAATACACCGTATACATACACATCACTGAGGACTACACCTACCTGTACACCTAATAATAATACAACGTGTACATACACATCACTGAGGACTACATCTACCTGTACACCTAATAATACACCGTATACATACACATCACTGAGGACTACACCTACCTGTACACCTAATAATAATACAGCGTGTACATACACATCACTGAGGACTACACCTATCTGTACACCTAATAATAATACAGCGTGTACATACACATCACTGAGGACTACACCTACCTGTACACCTAATAATACAGCGTGTACATACACATCACTGAGTACTACACCTACCTGTACACCTAATAATAATACACCGTGTACATACACATCACTGAGGACTACACCTACCTGTACACCTAATAATACAGCGTGTACATACACATCACTGAGGACTACACCTACCTGTACACCTAATAATAATACAGCGTGTACATACACATCACTGAGGACTACACCTAACTGTACACCTAATAATACACCGTATACATACACATCACTGAGTACTACACCTACCTGTACACCTAATAATACACCGTATACATACACATCACTGAGGACTACACCTACCTGTACACCTAATAATACACCGTGTACATACACATCACTGAGGACTACACCTACCTGTACACCTAATAATAATACAGCGTGTACATACACATCACTGAGGACTACACCTATCTGTACACCTAATAATAATACACCGTGTACATACACATCACTGAGGACTACACCTACCTGTACACCTAATAATACAGCGTGTACATACACATCACTGAGGACTACACCTATCTGTACACCTAATAATAATACAGCGTGTACATACACATCACTGAGGACTACACCTACCTGTACACCTAATAATAATACAGCGTGTACATACACATCACTGAGGACTACACCTATCTGTACACCTAATAATACAGCGTGTACATACACATCACTGAGGACTACACCTACCTGTACACCTAATAATAATACAGCGTGTACATACACATCACTGAGGACTACACCTACCTGTACACCTAATAATAATACAGCGTGTACATACACATCACTGAGGACTACACCTATCTGTACACCTAATAATACAGCGTGTACATACACATCACTGAGGACTACACCTACCTGTACACCTAATAATACAGCGTGTACATACACATCACTGAGGACTACACCTACCTGTACACCTAATAATAATACACCGTGTACATACACATCACTGAGGACTACACCTACCTGTACACCTAACAATAATACAGCGTGTACATACACATCACTGAGGACTACACCTACCTGTACACCTAATAATAATACAGCGTGTACATACACATCACTGAGGACTACACCTACCTGTACACCTAATAATACACCGTATACATACACATCACTGAGGACTACACCTACCTGTACACCTAATAATAATACAGCGTGTACATACACATCACTGAGGACTACACCTACCTGTACACCTAATAATAATACAGCGTGTACATACACATCACTGAGGACTACACCTACCTGTACACCTAATAATAATACAGCGTGTACATACACATCACTGAGGACTACACCTACCTGTATACCTAATAATAATACAACGTGTACATACACATCACTGAGGACTACACCTACCTGTATACCTAATAATAATACAGCGCGTACATACACATCACTGAGGACTACACCTACCTGTACACCTAATAATAATACAGCGTGTACATACACATCACTGAGGACACCTACCTGTACACCTAATAATAATACAACGTGTACATACACATCACTGATGACTACACCTACCTGTACACCTAATAATAATACAGCGTGTACATACACATCACTGAGGACTACACCTACCTGTACACCTAATAATAATACAGCGTGTACATACACATCACTGAGGACTACACCTACCTGTACACCTAATAATACAGCGTGTACATACACATCACTGAGGACTACACCTACCTGTACACCTAATAATACAGCGTGTACATACACATCACTGAGGACTACACCTACCTGTACACCTAATAATAATACAGCGTGTACATACACATCACTGAGGACTACACCTACCTGTACACCTAATAATACACCGTGTACATACACATCACTGAGGACTACACCTACCTGTACACCTAATAATACAGCGTGTACATACACATCACTGAGGACTACACCTACCTGTACACCTAATAATACAGCGTGTACATACACATCACTGAGGACTACACCTATCTGTACACCTAATAATAATACAGCGTGTACATACACATCACTGAGGACTACACCTACATGTACACCTAATAATAATACAGCGTGTACATACACATCACTGAGGACTACACCTACATGTACACCTAATAATAATACAGCGTGTACATACACATCACTGAGGACTACACCTACCTGTACACCTAATAATAATACAGCGTGTACATACACATCACTGATGACTACACCTACCTGTACACCTAATAATAATACAGCGTGTACATACACATCACTGAGG
This sequence comes from Leptodactylus fuscus, assembly GCF_031893055.1. NCBI lineage: Eukaryota > Metazoa > Chordata > Amphibia > Anura > Leptodactylidae > Leptodactylus > Leptodactylus fuscus. The sequence goes on from NW_027440021.1 coordinate 9,167, forward strand.
ACTACACCTACATGTACACCTAATAATACACCGTGTACGTACATACCCTCTATGTATAATACTGCCCCCTATGTCTATGTTGTTGTAATGTTGTAAAATTCTCTTTATTTATACATTTTGGAAATTTACATCATTTTTTTTTTTTTTTAATAAAGTATAACAACCACCATCAACAACCCTCCAGGTTTAGTCCTTGGTTCCTCTCAGGGCTCTGGTGACGGAGGACCTCCAGATTCCTCCGGTAACACTCTAGACTGCACACAGGGACTTGAGTCTTAGAACAGGAGTATTTTTTCGGGTTAGCACATCCGGGGGCGCCGCAGAGCTGTGGGGCAGGCAATGCGGCCTGTGGTTCTGTAGGGACGGGGTAGGGAACTCCCGGAGGATAGGACACAGTAATACTATGTGCACTGTTCTGGTAGTGGACGGTGGGGCAGGGTGGCTGGCGTCCTCCCCTCCTCCCCAGTGCAGGTTTGGTACCCCGAGATTTCAAGGTCTTGGTCAGTCTCTCGATGGTCTGCTTCTTGCTTTCCTCAGCCTTCTTGGCCGCCTGCAGTCTCCTTTTTCGAGCTTTCTCCTCCCTCTTCACCAACATCTCTTGAGACATCTCCTGCGGAGGACGTGTGTACACAGCTGGGGGGTACAGAGGGGCGGCGGGGGTCTGCTGCTTCTGCAAAAGGGCTCTCTGTGGACAAGACACCATAAAGTCACACATTACACTATCACCACAAATAAGGTCGGTGTCCCCCCGGCCAGCACTCACCTGGCGAGCCGTCAGCAAGCTTTCATCAGTCTCTCTCTTCAGATCGCCATTGACATCCAGATCTCCCCTCTCTAGAGCGTCCAACCAGCGCATCTCCTCATCCTGCTCAGACACCGGAGCCCCAGCGGGAGAGGGCAGCGGGTCCATGTTACTGTCCTCATCTGGAGACACATGGAAAGTCATCACCAAGAGGATCCACGTGCAATCATCTCTATACAACTGCCGGAGATATCATGGAGGGTGTCCCATCAGTCATCATCACCACCAATCTCCAACCACGGACCATAATCTACTGTAGCACTATATATCCTCCGGACCCTCAGTCAGCCTCATGATCATGGCAAAGACCTCCACTACTACACCGACTATCACGCCCAACCTCCAGATCAGCCACCATTATGACCACCACGTTGACCAAGATTATCACTCAGCACAACGATCATCATCTTTATCCACCAACCATCATTCTCAATCTCCAGAGAATTATACTGAGCCTCAGCCACGTCCACCATCATTGCCGCCAATATGGAAAAGCTTCCACAACCATCATCATCCTCCTCAACCAACAATCATCACTCCCAACCTGCAGACGATTATATGGTCATGACCAACATCATCCTGTACCATCATCATATCCAATCCCATAATCATTCTACATCACCATAACCCTCAGCTTCTAGAAAACTCAACCAAATCTCAAACAGCTTCATGGCCAATATGATCAACCACCAGAAGACGACCATCCCCGACTTCTATAGAATTACACGGACCCTCAGCCACCTTCATGTTCAAGACCAGTCTTATCAAATACCTCACCATTACCATCATCAGCTACCTTGACCACCAACACGGTCAATCACCAAGGGATGCCAGCACAACCACCACCAGGGGATTATACTGACCCTCATCCACCAAGGCCATCAACCTCTAGAGGACTCCTACCATGACTATAATATATAACACTCATGGCCACCAGGATAATGCCGACATCACTACGGCTGCCCACAAGCATCATCAACCACCAGATGATCGAACTGACCCTTTGCCATATTCAATGCCAACCAAACCAGTAAAGACTTTCCACCATTAAACCTTCATTGTCCTAAACCATGAACAGATATCTTGTTCCAAACCACCAGAGGATGAAACATACCATCACCACCTTAAGGGACAGACTACTGGTGGAGAGCACCAAAGTCCATCTGATAGGCACCACCACTACTAGGGTCTCACCATCATCCTCCCTCAACACTTCGCCTTCTCTACAGACCCTCAACCACCTTCATGTCCTTGATACACAGGATCATCTGCCATACTCCGGCCACCGCCCATAAGCATCCTCAGCAACTCTACAGTGGTCCTCACCCAGCCATGCTCGGTACTGCTCTATGGGGACGCCTTCCAGGGGCTCGTCATCTTCATCCACCACCATCAGAGGGGACTGAGAACGGGACTGTTCAGGGATGACGGTAAAAGTGGGGACACTGTGGCAAGAGAAGATCCTTGTGAGAGGTCTGCACACACAGGGAGTCCTGTGCGAGGACGGGGGGGGGGAAATTACCTCTTTGTACCGAGCACCTGTCCCCCCAGCTTGATCTTGAGGCGGAGCTGTGGTTTCTGTACAGTCTTTGTATCAGCAATACGATTCGGTGTGTGCGCGGTGGCGCCGCCCTCCTGGTGATGCTTCTTCTTATGTTTTTTGTGCTTCTTGTGTTTTTTCTTGTGAAGCCCGTGAGATGCAACATCATCGTCATCACCTGAGAAGCCAAATATCACACATATATGACGTATAGAGGTCAGTATAGGGGGCGCTGTGTCTGTATAGCCATGATCAGGACCCCTCCCCTGTAGGTTACTCCTCACTATAGTATAAGACAGGCCAAACATGTGTAGGGGCTGCAGGTGGAGGTGACGGTGCTTCTATATGGAAGATGGGGTATGTTATATGATCAGCCTTGGAGGTTGGACCTATGGATGGTACGTGACTCCTTACTGTGCTATATGTGAAGAGGACGTGTAATATACTGATAGGTGTGATAATATGGTCCTGACTCCAGTATGTCCATTATATATATATATATATTACATATGTGATGTGACTCCTTACTGTGCTATATGTGAGGAGGACATCTAATATACAGGTGTGATAATATGGCCCTGACTCCAGTATGTCCATTATATATATATATATATATATATATATATATATATATATATATATATATATATATATTACATATGTGATGTGACTCCTTACTGTGCTATATGTGAAGAGGACGTGTAATATACTGATAGGTGTGATAATATGGTCCTGACTCCAGTATGTCCATTATATATATATATTATATATGTGATGTGACTCCTTACTGTGCTATATGTGAGGAGGACATCTAATATACAGGTGTGATAATATGGCCCTGACTCCAGTATGTCCATTATATATATATATATATATATATATATATATATATATATATATATTACATATGTGATGTGACTCCTTACTGTGCTATATGTGAGGAGGACGTGTAATATACTGATAGGTGTGATAATATGGCCCTGACTCCAGTATATATATATATATATATATATATATATATATATATATATATTACATATGTGATGTGACTCCTTACTGTGCTATATGTGAGGAGGACGTGTAATATACTGATAGGTGTGATAATATGGCCCTGACTCCAGTATGTCCATTATATATATATATTATATATGTGATGTGACTCCTTACTGTGCTATATGTGAGGAGGACATCTAATATACAGGTGTGATAATATGGCCCTGACTCCAGTATGTCCATTATATATATATATATATATATATATATTACATATGTGATGTGACTCCTTACTGTGCTATATGTGAGGAGGACGTGTAATATATTGATAGGTGTGATAATATGGCCCTGACTCCAGTATGTCCATTATATATATATATTACATATGTGATGTGACTCCTTACTGTGCTATATGTGAAGAGGACGTGTAATATATTGATAGGTGTGATAATATGACCCTGACTCCAGTATGTCCATTATATATATATATTATATATGTGATGTGACTCCTTACTGTGCTATATGTGAGGAGGACATCTAATATACAGGTGTGATAATATGGCCCTGACTCCAGTATGTCCATTATATATATATATATATATATATATATATATATATATATTACATATGTGATGTGACTCCTTACTGTGCTATATGTGAGGAGGACGTGTAATATACAGGTGATAATATGGCCCTGATTCCAGTATGTCCATTATATATATATATATTACATATGTGATGTGACTCCTTACTGTGCTATATGTGAGGAGGACGTGTAATATACAGGTGATAATATGGCCCTGACTCCAGTATGTCCATTATATATATATATATTACATATGTGATGTGACTCCTTACTGTGCTATATGTGAGGAGGACGTGTAATATACAGGTGATAATATGGCCCTGACTCCAGTATGTCCATTATATATATATATATATTACATATGTGATGTGACTCCTTACTGTGCTATATGTGAGGAGGACGTGTAATATACAGGTGATAATATGGTCCTGACTCCAGTATGTCCATTATATATATATATTATATATGTGATGTGACTCCTTACTGTGCTATATGTGAGGAGGACGTGTAATATACTGATAGGTGTGATAATATGGTCCTGACTCCAGTATGTCCATTACATGTATACTGTATGTGCTCGGTATATACCATATATACTGATACACAGAGTAAGTCTCTCACCTACTACATCCATGGCCGTGTCCGGATGCTCTTCCCGGAAATACAAGGCTTCTTACCGGGTGCAACCAATAAATCCGAGCATCAACAAATGATCCGGAACGTAATAGTGCGTCTCCAGTATCCGGGGAAGATGATGAGACCGGCACACAACGGCGATAGGACGCCATATATAGAGAGGCGAATGAAACTAACGAGAGAGAAGCGGAACTAAGCGGGCGCCATATTAGCGGAGGCGGAAGTGACAGCATCTGTGTGTGAGGAGAAAGGGCGGGAAAATACTGAGGGAGAAACCGAGCGCCATGTCAGTGAGGTAGAGGAAGATACACCACAGACAGGGGGCGCTATATACACGACACATATAGAAGATACACCACAGACAGGGGACGCTATATACACGTCACATATAGAAGATACACCACAGACAGGGGGCGCTATATACACGTCACGTATAGAAGATACATCACAGACAGGGGGCGCTATATACACGTCACATATAGAAGATACACCACAGACAGGGGGCGCTATATACACGACACATATAGAAGATACACCACAGACAGGGGGCGCTATATACACGTCACATATAGAAGATACACCACAGACAGGGGGCGCTATATACAAGTCACGTATAGAAGATACATCACAGACAGGGGGCGCTATATACACGTCACATATAGAAGATACACCACAGACAGGGGGCGCTATATACACGTCACATATAGAAGATACACCACAGACAGGGGGCGCTATATACACGACACATATAGAAGATACACCACAGACAGGGGGCGCTATATACACGACACATATAGAAGATACACCACAGACAGGGGGCGCTATATACACGTCACGTATAGAAGATACACCACAGACAGGGGGCGCTATATACACGTCACGTATAGAAGATACACCACAGGCAGGGGGCGCTATATACACGTCACGTATAGAAGATACACCACAGACAGGGGGCGCTATATACACGTCACGTATAGAAGATACACCACAGGCAGGGGGCGCTATATACACGTCACGTATAGAAGATACACCACAGACAGGGGGCGCTATATACACGACACATATAGAAGATACACCACAGACAGGGGGCGCTATATACAAGTCACGTATAGAAGATACACCACAGACAGGGGGCGCTATATACACGACACATATAGAAGATACACCACAGACAGGGGGCGCTATATACACGACACATATAGAAGATACACCACAGACAGGGGGCACTATATACAAGTCACGTATAGAAGATACACCACAGACAGGGGGCGCTATATACACGACACATATAGAAGATACACCACAGACAGGGGGCGCTATATACAAGTCACGTATAGAAGATACACCACAAACAGGGGGCGCTATATACACGACACATATAGAAGATACACCACAGACAGGGGGCGCTATATACAAGTCACGTATAGAAGATACACCACAGACAGGGGGCGCTATATACACGACACATATAGAAGATACACCACAGACAGGGGGCGCTATATACATGTCACATATAGAAGATACACCACAGACAGGGGGCGCTATATACAAGTCACGTATAGAAGATACACCACAGGCAGGGGGCGCTATATACACGTCACGTATAGAAGATACACCACAGACAGGGGGCGCTATATACACGTCACGTATAGAAGATACACCACAGGCAGGGGGCGCTATATACACGTCACGTATAGAAGATACACCACAGACAGGGGGCGCTATATACACGACACATATAGAAGATACACCACAGACAGGGGGCGCTATATACAAGTCACGTATAGAAGATACACCACAGACAGGGGGCGCTATATACACGACACATATAGAAGATACACCACAGACAGGGGGCGCTATATACACGACACATATAGAAGATACACCACAGACAGGGGGCACTATATACAAGTCACGTATAGAAGATACACCACAGACAGGGGGCGCTATATACACGACACATATAGAAGATACACCACAGACAGGGGGCGCTATATACAAGTCACGTATAGAAGATACACCACAAACAGGGGGCGCTATATACACGACACATATAGAAGATACACCACAGACAGGGGGCGCTATATACAAGTCACGTATAGAAGATACACCACAGACAGGGGGCGCTATATACACGACACATATAGAAGATACACCACAGACAGGGGGCGCTATATACACGTCACGTATAGAAGATACACCACAGACAGGGGGCGCTATATACACGACACATATAGAAGATACACCACAGACAGGGGGCGCTATATACACGTCACATATAGAAGATACACCACAGACAGGGGGCGCTATATACACGTCACATACGTCACATATAGAAGATACACCACAGACAGGGGGCGCTATATACAAGTCACGTATAGAAGATACACCACAGACAGGGGGCGCTATATACACGACACATATAGAAGATACACCACAGACAGGGGGCACTATATACAAGTCACGTATAGAAGATACACCACAGACAGGGGGCGCTATATACACGACACATATAGAAGATACACCACAGACAGGGGGCGCTATATACACGACACATATAGAAGATACACCACAGACGGGGCGCTATATACAAGTCACGTATAGAAGATACACCACAGACAGGGGGCGCTATATACACGACACATATAGAAGATACACCACAGACAGGGGGCGCTATATACAAGTCACGTATAGAAGATACACCACAGACAGGGGGCGCTATATACACGACACATATAGAAGATACACCACAGACAGGGGGCGCTATATACACGACACATATAGAAGATACACCACAGACAGGGGGCGCTATATACACGTCACGTATAGAAGATACACCGCAGACAGGGGGCGCTATATACACGTCACGTATAGAAGATACACCACAGACAGGGGGCGCTATATACACGTCACGTATAGAAGATACACCACAGACAGGGGGCGCTATATACACGTCACGTATAGAAGATACACCACAGACAGGGGGCGCTATATACACGACACATATAGAAGATACACCACAGACAGGGGGCGCTATATACACGTCACGTATAGAAGATACACCACAGACAGGGGGCGCTATATACACGACACATATAGAAGATACACCACAGACAGGGGGCTCTATATACACGTCACGTATAGAAGATACACCACAGACAGGGGGCGCTATATACACGTCACGTATAGAAGATACACCACAGACAGGGGGCGCTATATACACGTCACGTATAGAAGATACACCACAGACAGGGGGCGCTATATACACGTCACATATAGAAGATACACCACAGACAGGGGGCGCTATATACACGTCACGTATAGAAGATACACCACAGACAGGGGGCGCTATATACACGTCACGTATAGAAGATACACCACAGACAGGGGGCGCTATATACACGTCACGTATAGAAGATACACCACAGACAGGGGGCGCTATATACACGTCACGTATAGAAGATACACCACAGACAGGGGGCGCTATATACACGTCACGTATAGAAGATACACCACAGGCAGGGGGCGCTATATACACGTCACGTATAGAAGATACACCACAGACAGGGGGCGCTATATACACGTCACGTATAGAAGATACACCACAGACAGGGGGCGCTATATACACGTCACGTATAGAAGATACACCACAGACAGGGGGCGCTATATACACGTCACATATAGAAGATACACCACAGACAGGGGGCTCTATATACACGTCACATATAGAAGATACACCACAGACAGGGGGCGCTATATACACGTCACATAGAGAAGATACACCACAGACAGGGGGCGCTATATACACGTCACATATAGAAGATACACCACAGACAGGGGGCGCTATATACACGTCACATATAGAAGATACACCACAGACAGGGGGCGCTATATACACGTCACATATAGAAGATACACCACAGACAGGGGGCGCTATATACACGTCACATATAGAAGATACACCACAGACAGGGGGCGCTATATACACGTCACGTATAGAAGATACACCACAGACAGGGGGCGCTATATACACGTCACGTATAGAAGATACACCACAGACAGGGGGCGCTATATACACGTCACGTATAGAAGATACACCACAGACAGGGGGCGCTATATACACGTCACGTATAGAAGATACAACACAGACAGGGGGCGCTATATACACGTCACATATAGAAGATACACCACAGACAGGGGGCGCTATATACACGTCACATATAGAAGATACACCACAGACAGGGGGCGCTATATACACGTCACATATAGAAGATACACCACAGACAGGGGCGCTATATACACGTCACGTATAGAAGATACACCACAGACAGGGGGCGCTATATACACGACACATATAGAAGATACACCACAGACGGGGCGCTATATACACGTCACGTATAGAAGATACACCGCAGACAGGGGGCGCTATATACACGTCACGTATAGAAGATACACCACAGACAGGGGGCGCTATATACACGTCACGTATAGAAGATACACCACAGACAGGGGGCGCTATATACACGTCACGTATAGAAGATACACCACAGACAGGGGGCGCTATATACACGTCACGTATAGAAGATACACCACAGACAGGGGGCGCTATATACACGTCACGTATAGAAGATACAACACAGACAGGGGGCGCTATATACACGTCACATATAGAAGATACACCACAGACAGGGGGCGCTATATACACGTCACATATAGAAGATACACCACAGACAGGGGGCGCTATATACACGTCACATATAGAAGATACACCACAGACAGGGGCGCTATATACACGTCACGTATAGAAGATACACCACAGACAGGGGGCGCTATATACACGACACATATAGAAGATACACCACAGACGGGGCGCTATATACACGTCACGTATAGAAGATACACCGCAGACAGGGGGCGCTATATACACGTCACGTATAGAAGATACACCACAGACAGGGGGCGCTATATACACGTCACGTATAGAAGATACACCACAGACAGGGGGCGCTATATACACGTCACGTATAGAAGATACACCACAGACAGGGGGCGCTATATACACGTCACGTATGGAAGATACACCACAGACAGGGGGCGCTATATACACGTCACATAGAGAAGATACACCACAGACAGGGGGCGCTATATACACGACACATATAGAAGATACACCACAGACAGGGGGCGCTATATACACGTCACATATAGAAGATACACCACAGACAGGGGGCGCTATATACATGTCACGTATAGAAGATACACCACAGACAGGGGGCGCTATATACATGTCACATATAGAAGATACACCACAGACAGGGGGCGCTATATACACGACACATATAGAAGATACACCACAGACAGGGGGCGCTATATACACGTCACATATAGAAGATACACCACAGACAGGGGGCGCTATATACATGTCACATATAGAAGATACACCACAGACAGGGGGCGCTATATACACGTCACATATAGAAAATACACCACAGACAGGGGGCGCTATATACATGTCACATATAGAAGATACACCACAGACAGGGGGCGCTATATACACGTCACATATAGAAGATACACCACAGACAGGGGGCGCTATATACATGTCACATATAGAAGATACACCACAGACAGGGGGCGCTATATACATGTCACATATAGAAGATACACCACAGACTGGGGCGCTCACACTGTATGGACAAAGATATTACTGTATAGACACCACTATGGGGATGATATTTCTGGTCTGGGGTCTGTATTGTGGGTCCTGGCTTTGAGTACTCAGTTATGACACTACGTAGATTAGAGCCCAGGTGTGGCCGTAGTCCGGAGGGGCTTTATTAAACTTTTTTTTACCATTTACCCTTATTTTGTCTCGATGGTAGTTGACAGTTCTGGTGCCAGTTTGGTCGTTGTTGCTGGTGCCAGTCTGCTAGTTGAATGTATCTTAGCCAATCTGGTAGTTGTCAGTACCCGTGCCAGTCTGGTAGTTGTTGGTACTGGTGTCAGTCTGGTAATGGTTGGTGTACTGGTGTCAGTCTGGTCATTGTCGGTGTACCGGTGCCAGTGTGGTAGTTGTCGGTACCCAAGCCAGTCTAGTAGTTGTCAGTGTACTGGTATCAGTCTGGTAGTTGTCGGTGCCGGTGCCCGTCTGGTAGTTGTTGGTACTGGTGTCAGTTTGGTAGTTGTTGGTACTGGTGTCAGTCTGGTAATTGTTGGTACTGGTGTCAGTCTGGTAGTTTACTCTATCGGTGCCAGTGTGGTAGTTGTTGGTACTGGTGTCAGTCTGGTAGTTTACTCTATCGGTGCCAGTCTGGTAGTTGTTGGTACTGGTGTCAGTCTGGTAGTTTACTCTATCGGTGCCAGTCTGGTAGTTGTTGGTACTGGTGTCAGTCTGGTAGTTGTTGGTACTGGTGTCAGTCTGGTAGTTGTTGGTACTGGTGTCAGTCTGGTAGTTGTTGGTACCGGTGCCAGTGTGGTAGTTGTTGGTGTACTGGTGTCAGTCTGGTAGTTATTGGTACTGGTGTCAGTCTGGTAGTTGTTGGTACTGGTGTCAGTCTGGTAGTTGTTGGTACTGGTGTCAGTCTGGTAGTTTACTCTATCGGTGCCAGTCTGGTAGTGGTTGGTACTGGTGCCAGTCTGGTATTTGTCGGTACCTGCGTCAATCTGGTAGTTGTTGGTGTACTGGTTTCAGTCTGGTAGTTGTTGGTACTGGTGTCAGTTTGGTAGTTGTTGGTACTGGTTTCAGTCTGGTAGTTGTTGGTACTGGTGTCAGTCTGGTAGTTTACTCTATCGGTGCCAGTCTGGTAGTTGTCGGTATCCGCGTCAGTCTGGTAGTTGTTGGTGTACTGCTATCAGTCTGGTAGTTGTTGGTACTGGTGTCAGTCTGGTAGTTGTTGGTACTGGTGTCAGTTTGGTAGTTGTTGGTACTGGTATCAGTCTGGTAGTTGTTGGTACTGGTGTCAGTCTGGTAGTTGTTGGTACTGGTGTCAGTCTGGTAGTTGTTGGTACTGGTGTCAGTCTGGTAGTTTACTCTATCGGTGCCAGTCTGGTAGTGGTTGGTACTGGTGCCAGTCTGGTATTTGTCGGTACCTGCGTCAATCTGGTAGTTGTTGGTGTACTGGTTTCAGTCTGGTAGTTGTTGGTACTGGTGTCAGTTTGGTAGTTGTTGGTACTGGTGTCAGTCTGGTAATTGTTGGTACTGGTGCCAGTCTGGTAGTTGTTGGTACTGGTTTCAGTCTGGTAGTTGTTGGTACTGGTGTCAGTTTGGTAGTTGTTGGTACTGGTGTCAGTCTGGTAATTGTTGGTACTGGTGCCAGTCTGGTAGTTGTTGGTACTGGTGTCAGTCTGGTAGTTGTTGGTACTGGTGTCAGTCTGGTAGTTTACTCTATCGGTGCCAGTCTGGTAGTTGTTGGTGTACTGGTATCAGTCTGGTAGTTGTTGGTACTGGTGTCAGTCTGGTAGTTGTTGGTACTGGTATCAGTCTGGTAGTTGTTGGTACTGGTGTCAGTCTGGTAGTTTACTCTATCGGTGCCAGTCTGGTAGTGGTTGGTACTGGTGCCAGTCTGGTATTTGTCGGTAACGGCGTCAATCTGGTAGTTGTTGGTACTGGTGTCAGTTTGGTAGTTGTTGGTACTGGTGTCAGTCTGGTAATTGTTGGTACTGGTGCCAGTCTGGTAGTTGTTGGTACTGGTTTCAGTCTGGTAGTTGTTGGTACTGGTGTCAGTCTGGTAGTTGTTGGTACTGGTGCCAGTCTGGTAGTTGTTGGTACTGGTTTCAGTCTGGTAGTTGTTGGTACTGGTGTCAGTTTGGTAGTTGTCGGTACCCGCGTCAGTCTGGTAGTTGTTGGTGTACTGGTGCCAGTCTGGTAGTTGTTGGTACTGATGTTAGTCTGGTAGTTGTTGGTACTGGTGTCAGTCTGGTAGTTTACTCTATCGGTGCCAGTCTGGTAGTTGTTGATATCGGTGCCAGTCTGGTAGTTGTCGGTACCCGCGTCAGTCTGGTAGTTGTTGGTACTGGTGTCAGTCTGGTAGTTGTTGGTACTGGTATCAGTCTGGTAGTTGTTGGTACTGGTGTCAGTCTGGTAGTTTACTCTATCGGTGCCAGTCTGGTTGTTGTTGGTACTGGTATCAGTCTGGTAGTTGTTGGTACCGGTGCCAGTGTGGTAGTTGTCGGTGTACTGGTGTCAGTCTGGTCGTTGTCGGTGTACTGGTATCAGTCTGGTAGTTGTCGCTACCCGTGCCAGTCTGGTAGTTGTTGGTACTGGTGTCATTCTGGTAGTTGTTGGTACTGGTGTCAGTCTGGTAGTTTACTCTACCGGTGCCAGTCTGGTAGTTGTTGGTACCGGTGCCAGTCTGGTAGTTGTCGGTGTACTGTTGTCACTCTGGTCGTTGTTGGTGTACTGGTATCAGTCTGGTAGTTGTCGGTACCCGTGCCAGTGTGGTAGTTGTCGGTGTACCCGTGCCAGTGTGGTCGTGTCTGTCGCGGTGCCAGTCTGGTAGTTTTTGCTATCTGGAAGGGTAGGGAGTCATGCTATGTGATGTGGTAGTGACAGAGTTAAGGCCGCAGTGTTCCTCTGTGTGGTTGTCACCATCTGGAGCTGGCGCGGGCCCAGGATCGGCTTCCTGTGTCTCTGGTGGGCGTCTCACCCGGCGCTTTTCTCCATCTTCTGCTGTAAATAATTCACTGGACCATCAAGTAGAGGCGCGATCTATGTATGAGCTCATTGCCATCATCTGAAGACAACTACCTGTACAGCATGGGGTGGGGGGCCGCGCAGGTGGAATCCCTGACATATCTGCTCACTCACTATCACAGATGATTATTATATTATGTAATATTACACAGCTAATGTGTGTAACCTCACACATGTACTGTCTGTGTTACACAGGGGTGGGTTTGTATTACTTTTGTGATATTAGACATGGAGGGTAGGGTCTATATTAAATGCTTTGAGGAGGTGTGAAATTAAATGGTTAAAAGTGTCTGTATCGCATGTGTAATATTACAGACAGGAGCGTCTTATAACACATGGGGAGGAAAGTCTGTATTACACGTATGTTATTACACTGGGAGGAGCATTGGTGTTATATGTGTAATTGCACATGGGGAGGAATGTCTGTATTACATGTGTGATATTGTACCTGATGGTACGCCTGTATTACTTGTGTGATATTGTACCTGATGGTACGCCTGTATTACATGTGTGATATTGTGCCTGATGGTACGCCTGTATTACATGTGTGATATTGTACCTGATGGTACGCCTGTATTACATGTGTGATATTGTGCCTGATGGTACGCCTGTATTACATGTGTGATATTGTGCCTGATGGTACGCCTGTATTACATGTGTGATATTGTGCCTGATGGTACGCCTGTATTACATGTGTGATATTGTGCCTGATGGTACGCCTGTATTACATGTGTGATATTGTACCTGATGGTACGCCTGTATTACATGTGTGATATTGTACCTGATGGTACGCCTGTATTACATGTGTGATATTGTACCTGATGGTACGCCTGTATTACATGTGTGATATTGTACCTGATGGTACGCCTGTATTACATGTGTGATATTGTACCTGATGGTACGCCTGTATTACATGTGTGATATTGTACCTGATGGTACGCCTGTATTACATGTGTGATATTGTACCTGATGGTACGCCTGTATTACATGTTTGATATTGTACCTGATGGTACGCCTGTATTACATGTGTGATATTGTACCTGATGGTACGCCTGTATTACATGTGTGATATTGTACCTGATGGTACGCCTGTATTACATGTGTGATATTGTACCTGATGGTACGCCTGTATTACATGTGTGATATTGTACCTGATGGTACGCCTGTATTACATGTGTGATATTGTACCTGATGGTACGCCTGTATTACATGTGTGATATTGTACCTGATGGTACGCCTGTATTACATGTGTGATATTGTACCTGATGGTATGCCTGTATTACATGTGTGATATTGTACCTGATGGTACGCCTGTATTACATGTGTGATATTGTACCTGATGGTACGCCTGTATTACATGTGTGATATTGTACCTGATGGTACGCCTGTATTACATGTGTGATATTGTACCTGATGGTACGCCTGTATTACATGTGTGATATTGTACCTGATGGTACGCCTGTATTACATGTGTGATATTGTGCCTGATGGTACGCCTGTATTACTTGTGTTCCGGTGAGCGACTCGCTTTCTTCCCCCTTCACTATCTGTAATGGCCCTCGGCAGGGATGCCCTCTCTCCCTGCTGCTGTATGCACTCGTATCAGCGTTCGCGGACGATGTCCTCCTTTTTGTTACTCATCCGCTCACCTTCCTTCGCTCCATCCTGCAGGAAATCAGTATCTATAGCTTTTACAGTAACTAAAAGTACTGCCCTTAAAGGGATTAGTCAGACACAATTTTTTGCAGGTACCACATCGGAATAGCCTTAAGAAAGGCTATCTCATCTCAACCTTTCGTCGTCTTCTCCGCGCCGCCGTTCGCCTACAATCCTGGTTCTTGTCGGTATGTAAATGAGTTCTTTTGCAGCACTGGAGGTGGGCCCCAGCGTTCAGACAGCACTGGGGGTGGCCCCAATGCTGTGAGAGAACTCTCTCCGGCGCCGCCGCCTCCTTCTGCAGCAGCATCATCTTCAGCCTCCTCCTCTTCTTACAATATTGTGCAAGCGGCCATTTTCTTGTGACCTGTGGGCATGTGCAGTCTACTCTGCCCAAGGCCTTAGAAGTTACAAGCCACCACCGGAAGAAGAGGCTGAAGATGACGCTGCTGAAGAAGAAGAGGTGGCGATGTAGAGAGTTCTCTCGCAGCATTGGGGCCGCCTCCAGTGCTGTTTGAGTGCTGGGGCCCACCTCAAGTGCTGCGAAAGAACTAATTTACATACGGACAAGAACCGGGATTGTAGGCGAACGGCGGCGCGGGGAAGACGACGAAGTAGAAGACAAATAGCCTTTCTTAATGCTATTCCGACGTGGTACCTACAAAAAATTGTGTGTGACTGATAGGATCCCTTTAATGTTTCCCTGCCAGAGACGGTCCTTGGTGCCCTGCGCTCCTTCTTTCCGTTCTCGTGGTCCTCTAGGTCCATTAAATACTTGAGGGTGCGCCTAATGTGATGGATATAATGTGACTCGTTAAATGTTCTCCTGATCCTCCGCACCTTGCAGGATGACCTAGCGCGATGACACACCAAGGGCCTTTCATGGCTGGGCCGCTGTCCCTGCGATTCTACCGTCCTGGTTTTTCTCAGTGGTGGGGCAGGCTTTCAGCAAGTTCATCTGGGCTTCTGGGCCACCACGGATCACCAGGTCCACCCTGTTCAGGTCCGAACGGAGAGGCGGGTTAGTTGTCCCGGATTGTGCTAAATATTATTTTGGTTGCCACGCACATTCTTGACTGACACCACTTTGGTCGCTCCAAACTCTGGGTTGCTCTTGAGGAGTCGCTGTGTCCTTTACCTCTCACTGCTCTACCTTGGCTTCATAAGAGGCACTGGACTGACAGTAAGACTCTCCTGCTCCCCTTTGTTGCTCGACAGGTGCTGGGGGTGTGCCGCCTATATGAGGTAACGCGGAAGCTCTTCACAAACGACGGTCCTTTGACTCCGATCTCGAGCAACCCAGCCTTCCCCCCTCTTCTTCCCTGTGCTGACTTATTAGCCCAGACTTCACGCCCTGACTTAGTTGCCCTCCACTGGCAATATACGCAACTCACCCATTTCTACTCCTCTTTGAAACTTTCTGGTGATCTCCATAGGGCGCTGCTTCCCTTTGAACATCTTTGCCCCTCACCCACACTGTTTCCCTCCTATATGGTATGTTGATGGAGGATCCTGATGGTGCCTTGCCTCCATTCACAGGATAGCTGGGAGAGGGAACTGGGGGTCTCATTCCCACCGGGTGCATGGTCCTCTGCCTTCCATGCGTGCCACAAGTTCTCCATCTCATGCAAAGCACGGGAGACTAATTATAAAGTACCTTCTAGGTGGTGCAGAGTTCCGGCTGTCCTCCATGAAATTATTCCCTCCACTTGGGATAGGTGCTGAACGAGGCACGATGGTCCTCATTTGGTGGGGATTCCCTCTTCTACGCTCCTTTTGGTCTGGAGTTTGTCGACTTATCCTACAAGTTATGGGGTTGACTTGTCAGACGATCCCGTCCCGCTACTCCTCTCCATCTTCTCTCGTGAATTCAGGAACCCCCCCCCCCATAGACTCACAGGATTCATAGTAGTGGCAGCGAGGTGGGTCATTCCCAGACTGTGGAAGTCTCCGACACCCCCTACGCTTCTATCTTGGCTAAAGGAGCTCCTTAGCTTCCACTCAATGGAAAGCCTGGTGGCTGAGCTTCAGCAGGACGATAGAGGGCATCCGCAGACATGGCGCCCTTGGAGCCACTTCTACTACTCCGCCCATTTCCCTTCTGTGTCCCCCTGACTTTGCTTTTCCGCTTGGATTCTTCTCTTTTACTGATGTTTTTTCTTATTGGTTGAGCTCATCTGTTATTTGACACTGCTGCGTCAGGGTATTATGTTGCCTCCCTTACTTCCCCCTCCCGCTGCCATTGTTGCCCTTATGCCAATATCCCGCCCTCACTTCTTGCTCCAGGTTCTGCCCCTCTCCTGCTCCCCCCATCCCCCTCTGTTGGTGTATCCCCACATATGTGTTAATGAAAAATTTTAATAAAACTTTTAATGACGAAATTACACAAGGGGGAAATATATTACAAATACACTACTCCCTAATATGTTATATCACACTATTTACTATCTTCATAGAATAAAAACCTCTCTCCATGTAATATCACATTTATTATATAATCTTTGTATTATATGACACTAGCCTCTGCCTGAAATTTCGTCTGCATGTTGTTGGCGTCGTTGATCTGCCTATATTCAGAAAACTGCTGCCGTCGATGGTTTGCCTGCTCCGGGGTTTCGGCAGCTCTCAAGCTGTCCTGCTGCTGAACTTGTTTCTCACACTGTGTCTGTGATTGTTCCGACATCTCAGCAGCTCGCTGGGACGCCATATAATGAGCGTGTTGTTGGCGCTGATGATCCCCTCAGCTCTGCTTGAGGAGAACTCTGTGACTTCTGGCTCCTTCATAGCTCTCATTGTCCTAATATTATACATGTGACACTTTGGGTGTTTGCTCCTCAATCACATAAACCACTGAGCGGATTTGGATGAGATTTGCCCCATAGATACTCTGTAACCTGGAGTAACACACCGGCTACTTTGTATCCCAGTACATGACATGGCTTCACTACAGTTCTGGATTGATGGTCACATACTATATTACATGTCCCATAGATACTCTGTAACCTGGAGTAACACATCGGCTACTTTGTATCCTGGTAAATGACATGGCTTCACTACTGTTCTGGATTTATGGTCACATACTATATTACATGTCCCATAGATACTCTGTAACCTGGAGTAAAACATCGGCTACTTTGTATTCCGGTAAATGACATGGCTTCACTACTGTTCTGGGTTTATGGTCACATACTATATTACATGTCCCATAGATACTCTGTAACCTGGAGTAACACATCGGCTACTTTGTATCCCGGTACATGACATGGCTTCACTACTGTTCTGGATTGATGGTCACATACTATATTACACTGCTCCTGCAGCCGCTTATCTCAGGTCCCAGATCTGTTATCTCTCTATGTAACACTCAGCTAACCCTCAGTCCATTGTGTACAAGCAGCTGCATATTATCTGATCTGCTCCAGGCAGTGCTGACACACTGGATGGGCAAACCCCTTTACTCCACATTGGCAGTTTGCTGATATTAAACATGGCGGGAAAAAGAAAATCTAATTTGTCACAAACAACGAGAGCGATGAAGGAGCCAGAAGTCCCAGAGTTCTCCTCAAGCGGAGCTGACGAGGATCATCGGCAGACGAAGTCACAGGCAGACGAAGTCACGGGCAGAAGCTAGTATCCCATATGTAGTACAGACATTCCTCTCCATGTAATAGCTCACATGTAATATAGAAGTCCCTCCTCTTACAGTATCCCACATGCAGTACAGACACTCTTCCTCATGTAATATCACATATGTAACATAGACACTCCTCTACATGTAAGAATACACATGTAATAAAGACACTCCTCCTCATGTAATAGCACGCATGTAATACTCCTCTTCATGTAATAACTCACGTGTAATATAAACGTCCCTCCTTGTATAGTAGCCCACATGTAGTACAGACATTCCTTCTCATGTAATAACACATGTTATACAGACACTCTTGCAGTGTAATATCACACATGTAATACAGACACTCTTGCAGTGTAGTATCACACATGTAATACAGACACTCTTGCAGTGTAATATCACACATGTAATACAGACACTCTTGCAGTGTAATATCACACATGTAATACAGACACTCTTGCAGTGTAATATCACACATGTAATACAGACACTCATGTAGTGTAACATCACACAAGTAATACAGACACTCTTTCAGTGTAATATCACACATGTAATACAGACACTCTTACAGTGTAATAACACATGTAATACAGACACTCTTGCAGTGTAATAACACACATGTAATACAGACACTCTTGCAGTGTAATAACACACATGTAATACAGACACTCTTGCAGTGTAATATCACACATGTAATACAGACACTCTTGCAGTGTAATATCACACATGTAATACAGACACTCATGTAGTGTAACATCACACAAGTAATACAGACACTCTTTCAGTGTAATATCACACATGTAATACAGACACTCTTACAGTGTAATAACACATGTAATACAGACACTCTTGCAGTGTAATAACACACATGTAATACAGACAGTCTTGCAGTGTAATAACACACATGTAATACAGACACTCTTGCAGTGTGATATCATACATGTAATACAGACACTCTTACAGTGTAATAACACACATGTAATACAGACACTCTTGCAGTGTAATAACACACATGTAATACAGACACTCTTTCAGTGTAATATCACACATGTAATACAGACACTCTTACAGTGTAATAACACATGTAATACAGACACTCTTGCAGTGTGATATCATACATGTAATACAGACACTCTTACAGTGTAATAACACATGTAATACAGACACTCTTGCAGTGTAATAACACATGTAATACAGACACTCTTGCAGTGTAATAACACACATGTAATACAGACACTCTTTCAGTGTAATATCACACATGTAATACAGACACTCTTACAGTGTAATAACACATGTAATACAGACACTCTTGCAGTGTAATATCACACATGTAATACAGACACTCTTGCAGTGTGATATCACACATGTAATTCAGACACTCTTGGGGTGCATGCACACTGAGTAACGCCGGGCGTGTATGAGAGCCGTACACGCCGGCATTACAGCAGACTGCCGAACACTTCCCATTCACTTCAATGGGAGCGCTCGTAACAGCGGCGTTTACGAGCGCTCCCATTGAAGTGAATGGGAAGTGTTCGGCAGTCTGCTGTAACGCCGGCGTGTACGGCTCTCATACACGCCCGGCGTTACTCAGTGTGCATGCACCCTTGCAGTGTAACATCACACAAGTAATACAGACACTCTTGCAGTGTAATATCACACATGTAATACAGACACTCTTACAGTGTAATAACACATGTAATACAGACACTCTTGCAGTGTAACATCACACATGTAATACAGACACTCTTACAGTGTAATAACACATGTAATACAGACACTCTTGCAGTGTAATAACACACATGTAATACAGACACTCTTGCAGTGTAACATCACACATGTAATACAGACACTCTTGCAGTGTAATATCACACATGTAATACAGACACTCTTGCAGTGTAATATCACACATGTAATACAGACACTCTTGCAGTGTGATATCACACATGTAATACAGACACTCTTTCAGTGAGATATCACACATGTAATACAGACACTCTTGCAGTGTGATATCACACATGTAATACACTCTTGCAGTGTGATATCACACATGTAATACAGACACTCTTGCAGTGTGATATCACACATGTAATACAGACACTCTTGCAGTGTGATATCACACATGTAATACAGACACTCTTACAGTGTGATATCACACATGTAATACAGACACTCTTACAGTGTGATATCACACATGTAATACAGACACTCTTGCAGTGTGATATCACACATGTAATACAGACACTCTTGCAGTGTGATATCACACATGTAATACAGACACTCTTGCAGTGTGATATCACACATGTAATACAGACACTCTTGCAGTGTAATATCACACATGTAATACAGACACTCTTGCAGTGTGATATCACACATGTAATACAGACACTCTTGCAGTGTAATATCACACATGTAATACAGACACTCTTGCAGTGTGATATCACACATGTAATACAGACACTCCTGCAGTGTAATATCACACATGTAATACAGACATTCTTGCAGTGTAATATCACACATGTAATACAGACACTCTTGCAGTGTGATATCACACATGTAATACAGACACTCTTGCAGTGTAATATCACACATGTAATACAGACACTCTTGCAGTGTGATATCACACATGTAATACATTTTCTGCCGTACCTCGTGTAATCTCACACATGTAGCATGCATACATTCCTTCATAGCAGTGAATAGTGACAGATATCAGGAGAGGACACATATCACAGGCTGTATCTTGCCTTCTGGCTGGCAGTGCTGTGTGTGGGCGGTTGTGCAGGCTCCCCATCCCTTTCTGGAGGAGGGCCTGGCAGGTACGAGGTGAGTGTGTGGGAGGAGTAGTCCCTGGCTGAGGGGCGGAGGCTGACCGTCTCTGCTCCGCACTCAATAATCCCCTCTGGAATTCCCAGGAGTCTCCTCTAGAAGTTTGGATCCTGATCGTCCCTCTTTCTAGGTCGCTCCAGTCCCATCATGTTTTGTCGTAACCACCGCAGTCGAGTCACCGTGGCGCGATGTTCTGCACTGGAGATGGAAATCCGGAGAGGGCGGTTTCGGAGGAGCATGTTGGTGGACACCCCACAGGTAAGTGAAGGTCCCTC